>NW_024427107.1:31842723-31950602 GCF_017311325.1 Ursus maritimus | reverse complement strand
AATAAGTCTTAAAGAAATTTATCCAACATTTTTTTTTTTTTTTCACAATAAGGCAGGATTTCCTGAAAAAACAGATTAAAGACATCGAATTAGTCACACGTGCTCACTATACGAAAGTCAATTCTATGAAATGCGGCTGTCATTTAAAATACGAGAATTGATGGGATATCACATTACTACAGAATGTTAGGGGATTCTATCAGAATTTGCTTGTTTAATCATAAGCCACAGTGATTTATATTGCATTAATAAAATATTTTATTTAAAACCAATGGAGCCAAAAATTACATAAGTGACAGTAAACCTTAAAAACTTGTTTAAAAAGTGGTATTTATGGGAAGCAAACAAAAGTGCAAGAGTTCCTAGCCAAGGCATTACCTTTCAAGTACACATTTGCCAAGGCAAGACATTTTTGTATCTACAAATATCGCACTCCAAAGTGATTACTGTTGACATGTGAAATTAAATCTGCAAAGGACAAAGGTAATGCAGTAGGCAGTAATTACTTAAGTATAATGTCTGTCAGATTAATGTAGACTTAATGAATGATGCTTATTGTGCATTAAGACCATATGACAACTTCATGAAGAGCTATTAAAAAACTTCAGGAGTGTGTAGGAAAATCTGGGGATGGTTTGTTTTTGAAAGAAGATCATTCTGAAAACTGATGACAAATTTCTAGGTCTAGAGATGGTGAGCTAACCCACATGTGCTCTGCAGTTGTTCAGTATTTGTCACCTTAGAACCTTTATTGTAACAGCTCCTATTGTGTCGGAATGACAATGAACATAGCCAAGATGATTCCCAATAATTAACGTTACTGTGAAAGTTCTCAATGAAAGGCAAACTCAAGCATTAATTAAAACAGCAACCCGAAGCCATCCATTTTTTTTTTCAATGTAACAGTTTTGGTCTTTCTTAAAGCAAACTCTAATACCTTTCTGGCAAACTCTATGATCCTTTTTTTTTTTTTAATTGCTTTCCCCAGTGGCAGTAAACAAACTATTTATAGTGCATTCTCTTCTGATTCCTTTGTATTCCTGGTCTCTAAGCAGAGTTTACTTTAACAATAAAACAAAACCAAGCAAAACAAAAATATTTCATCAAGATAGCCAACATAAGTTGTTATTCCACACACTCTTAAAAAGAGCTCCCATTAGTGGGTTTCTACTGCTGTAAAATTTCCAAACAGAAATCACAGTTTACATCTGGGGGGTTGGCAATATTTTTTGGCAAAGGACCAGCAAGAAAATGTTTTAGGCTTTGTGGACCTTATTGTATCTATCACAACTACTCAACTCTGCCAATGTAGCAAGAGGCAACACAAATACTAAAGGTAAACACGTGCATTAACTGTGCTCCAATAAAACTTTATTTACAAAAACAGGTGGCAAGGAGGATTTGGCCCATGGGCCCCAGTTTATGGACCCCTGATCTATTTAATGAAATTCAAACATACATGACCCTTCACATAACACCAAGAGGTACGCTATAGGTTCATCTTTATCATTCCCTCTACAGACCTATAAAACAACCAAACTCAATTTACATCTATTCTCTGTATTGTGACATTTCATGACATACCTTGTTTTTCATAGCATATCTCATTAATGGAAGGAAGGAAAAATAATTTTCCTCTACATTTCTGAGCTCTTGGCTAAGAGTCCTGTAATAAAAGACTAATTAACAAGAAAAAACAGAAATTTATTAACATGTATATTACGTATACATGGGAGGTGCTCAGAAAAATCAGTAACTCCCTGAGGTGGCTTACAATTCAGGATTAAATACCATCTTAATAGGGAAAGGGAAAGGGATGTAGGTCTCTTGGGTGACGAGTAAATGATTTTAGGAAAGATGAATAGGCCTTAAAGAATGGAAGGGAGGTATGATAGTTTGTGACTGGTTTATAGTGACACAGACTTCTAGTCTCCTCTCCCGTGGTGATCAATCTTGCCTGGTTGATGAAACTTCTGGGTAGATACTGTAGATAACGCTGGAGTTCTTTTGGAGGATCTGTCTTTAGGCACATAAGGGAGTTCAGAGAAAGCCTCTATTTGCATTTATTGTTTTTCTAGTGTCTACAGCCCCAAGTAATCAATACACCCGAAAAGGGACATTTTGGGGGCGCCCGAGGTGGCTCAGTCATTAAGCGTCTGCCTTAGGCCAGGGGATGATACAGTGTCTGGGATGAGCCCACCATCAGAAGGCTCTCTCCGCTGAGAAACCTGCTTCTTCCTCTCCCTACGCCCTGCTTGTGTTTCCTCTCCATCGCTTGGCTGTCTCCTCTCTGTCAAATAATAATAAAATCTTAAATAAAAAAAAAAAAAAGGCACATTTTGAAGTCGTGTATTCTACTACCCTCTACTACCAAAAGCCTTGCCCCATTCTTCACCTGGAAAATTCTAATTGTATTTAAACCCTTAACTAATGCATAGCTTTTCTTGAAGTGTTTCTCAATCCCTCCACACCCCAAACTGAGTTAAGGACACACCCATTCCTGAGCTCACAAGGCATTACTCTCCTATGCCCCTACCACTCATATCACAATGAAGAAGATTAAGATTATATTTCATTCATTTTTAAATCCTCTGTATCTGGCATATGATGGAAGATCGACCCCAAAAAGGTTTTTGAAATATGGCTGGAGAAATCTTACCAAGGAGGTACAGACTACTAGTTGCCTCTCAATATCCGTAACACTTCAGTCCTTAGTTTGGGCCTTCGCTATTTTAAGTCAAACTCATGGCTGCCTAGAAAAATGGCCATTTAAATTTCCTTTACAAGTAAGTTCTATCCAATGGGATCAACACAGAAGTAATGTATGCAAATTCTGGTTATGACCTTAATGGAAAAGAATATAGAATTTTATTCGTGAAAAATACCTTTTTAAATCACTTTCATTATTTTTTTGTACATGATTACATTGTTATCTTAATTATATAAACAAACTAAAAATAGTTATAATTAATATACTTAATGCCAATTATTTGTACCAATATGTTTATATAGAAATATGAAAAATATTTTTAATTGGCCTAGCATATTATTTTAAAATATTCATTACTATTTATGACATTATTTTAAAATAAAAACATAAATATTCAAGGCATAAACTTAAAAGTAAAATTTTTAACTGTCTACCTATTGTAGAGAGCATTTCAATTAGGAAAAGTTAAGCAATTATTAAGTGCAAGAGAAAACACTCTACTTTTATCTCCTAGAAAGAGTGAACAATCCACTTAGGACAGTAAGTGGTCATTAGTGTCTAGAAGCAATCAGAAAGACTAGATCCACAGTTTAAAATGGACCACAAGAGACATGTTATCTAAAACAGTATATTAAGGATTGTAGTCATAAATAAACAGAATTTTCACTGAAATTCAGGCACTATAATCTATACAATCATATGTGACACTAGAATGTAATAATCATAAAATATATTAAATTATTAATATGAAATAAATCTAGGAGTTTATAAGTGCTCACTACTTACTGTTTACAAATAAATAGCACAAATGTTTTTATTGTTTGTATATTTCTGCAAGAGACACATAACAAAGTTATCTGCTCCCCATATAGAATGGTGCTAGCAAAGGAGAACTCTCGAAGGCCAAGAGTCAAGGCATCTTAAGAAAGTCACCGGGTGATGTTGGAAACAAATTATCTTCATCCTCACAAGCTTAGGAATAGAGGTGGATAAGTGAAAGAATATACAGGAGGTCAAGTTTGGGTTCCAACCTGCCAATTGTCAGTTCAGTGTTTGTTAGTTGTCAAGAACATGAAGAGATATACAGTGGTGCTTGTCGATCTCTGAGGCTGTCAATTTGAAGGTGGAGTCCTTCTGAGGATACTTTTCAAGACTTGACATGGCCACTAGGTGGCTGAAATGAAGGCATGTGGAAACCCAGAGCAGTTGAGGATATCAAAAAACTTCTAAGCTCAGGATATTTCATCAGTTATGAAGAGTGATTTTGTAGTCACTGCAGTCGCTATCAGGAGGACAGTGTAGTTAATGAATTTGTTCAGGAAAGGAGAAATCTAAAATCCACTGAGCAAAACTGACGGGGACATCAAGAATGTAACGCAAGAAAATCATTTGGTGATTTAACGAACGTGTGTTTCAATGAAATAACGAAAAGTAGTGTTCAAGTGAGTTGGGAGATGCTCTCTCCCCATAATAGGAATCTATAAAGCTGCACCTGGTAACCTCCACTGAAAAGTTCCATGGAAAGGGTAATGTCACTGTTTCCCCTAGCACAACAATGCTTTATGCTACAATGAGAAAGGTTATTAGAAATCTGGGTATGGATATACAGTTTAATCAAGCATAGAATTAAGAGTACCAGAGAAAGTTAACAGTGCAGACAGTAAACAGCAAAAATAGCCTTCCATGACATATTTAGGAGCATTTTCTGATGAAAATACATTATCCTGGGTAATGCAAGAGACGCAAATGTTAGTGACAGAATTATGAATCTAACACCTTCAGAATCAAGTTAGGTAAAGTGGCTGTAACCAGTCTCCCAAGTGAGACATACTACTGAAGTTTACTTCACTGTTCTGTAGAATACAAAGGCTTAGGACCTAGAGAAGCATTAATGAATTCTAAAATAGTTAATACTAAATAATGTAAAAAAAAAGCTCATACAAGTACCAAAAATTAATGTTTTATAAATAGAATGTTTACTGAAAAAATAATAAATGGGCACTTGAAAAATTCTGAAGGAATACAATTTTTGCTAATGAAATTCCACTGAATTGGTTCTCAATATATTGGGAACTTTAATATGTTTCAGGCACACTTCAAAAGAACTAGATGAAGATTTGGTTCTCAGTAAGGAAATTGAGTCATGGAATGCTTAAGAAAGATCACTAGTAAATGGCTCAAAGTACCACGGAAAGTTCTTCGTGTTTGAAGTACAAATGGAATAACGTTATCCACAGTGGAAGGAAGGAAGGGAGGGAGAGAAGGAGGGACACAAGAGGGGGAAGGGAAGATCAGTGGTATGGAAGAATAGTAACTATATACATGACATTAAGACATGACTGATTCAACAGTGAAACTGTCAAGATATTCAATAGTCAAATAACCAGTCTACTTAGTTGAATAGTTCAAACACCGTCCTACTAATTTTAAAGCACTTAGTGAAACAGAGACCTTTTAATGTATTAATATACTTGTACAAAATGTATTTAATCTTCTGTGCAATATATTTATGAGCTTTTCCAAAAACGTGTGGCATGTCTTACTATTTTTAAATGATAATGAAGGGTTACAATTCATGTATTAAAACAACTTCTATTTACAAAATGTTTATTAGATAAAGTATCATTATTCACAATCCAGACACTATCACAAGCAGGCACACACTTCAAAATTCACCGCATCACAGTTCTATCATTTTCACATATGCGTAACTATGTTACATGATCCAACTATATAACACAAGAGACAAAGAAAATATTTAAAATGTTGATTACGTAACTGCTGTAGTGACATTCCAATCTCTTTTAACACATTCTAGTAATTCTAACCCTGTGATTACCAGGAATAATTGCTGCACTGAGTCATACTGTCGCCTCATCTGTTGCAAGATGGCATGTTTAAAATAACTGCCAAAACACTTGTTTGATGATGGATGATGGAAATCAGAATATACGAAAAGCTCCCCTTCATAGTAAGTCCTTGAAATTTAGTATGTGTGGTCATATAGAGTCCATAATTTTCCTCATTTGGTTTTATTTGAAGACATTTAATTTAGAACTACATTTCAATCTTTTACCTACTAATGTGCTGGTTTACCAGTTTAACACTGTGCATTGAGATGCAAAGAGGAAGCAGATTTTTTTTTTTATTTTAAGAGCTCAGCTCCTGGCAAAGAAATGGAATGACTTTTTGTGTGTTAAGGTACATATGTTGAGATCAAGAAGCATTATTGAAAGTTCAAGGAGCAGCCTTTTTCCAGAAACCTGACATCTAAAACCATCTAACAAACTCTTTAATTTAAAGAAATAAAAAAATGGAAATGCTTTTTATAGCTAGCTTGTTAGATGTAGGCCAAAGTTATGATACAATACAGCTGTATTATTTATGTGTTATATGCATAGTGTACTTGGATTCCCTTTGTACAAAATATATTTAATTTTTATGCAGTATATTTATGATATAGTTATAAGCTTTTCAAAAACTTGAGGCATGTTTACTATTTTTAAATGATTATGAAGGATTATAATTCATGTAACATTTATTAAAACAACTTATTTATAAAATCTAGTTGGAGGAAACAAAGATGAATAAGTTATGGTCCCTGCCTTTCAGAATCATGCAGTATACCACAGTATATCACTGTTTTCAGGAATATTATGTCACAGTTTAGAGGGAAAAAGCTCTCCATTTTAACCATCTCCTCTGTAGCTTCTATTCCAATCCTGGTCCCATTTCCAAAGAATAATTGATACTTGTAACTTCTATTTGTAGACACAGTCACCAACTTTACTATAATAGCCTTTTCATTACATTAAATAGTATGAAGTGAATTCTGTGGGGTACTGTGGGGACATCCCTGGCATACTTCACTGACCTGCAGTGGAAAACAAGTTATATAGCAAAGCAGAGGAAGAGCTGATTGCCAAGAAGGTTGGCTGGAGTCTGGAAGGCTAGAATCTGAATAGGGAAAGGACCTAGAAAAAAATGAAAATATACTACCAGGCACCAGGCACCCTGTAAAATGCTTATGGATGAATAGATCCATTCTAGCTCGAGCCGCCCAGCCCAAATTCGTAAAGGTAGGCTTAACCCCATATTTACAGAATCAACAAAGTCAAGTCTTGGTTGAAGTAGGGTCTCTGGCTTTGAATCTTGGCTCTGTCATTACAAATTACTGGCCTTCTTTGAGTCTCAGTTTCTTCATCTTCAAATGATGATGAAAGCCCAAATCAGAGTTGTGAAGATTCAATGAGATAATGTATGAAATGAGTTTGGCACAAAACCTGCACATATACAGCAAAAGCTCAGTAAAGGGTAACTATTATTATTATTTTCTCTCTTTTTCTAGCTTTCTTCTTTCCTCTTTTTCTCCTATCATTTTTTTCCTACCAAAAGTATTTCCATGTAAATTTCTTCCTGCACCATTTTTTCTTTCTACATTTTATTCCTGTCTTTACCCTCCCAAAATGTGATCTATGGTGGAGAATGTTTCATGTGAGCTTGAGAAGAATGCATGCTCTGTTGCTGTTGTATGGGTTATTCTAAAAATGCTAATTAGATCATGTTGATTGATAGTGCTACTTCAGGTTGACTAATTCCTTACTGAATTTCTGTCTATTGTCAGTTGCCGAAGGGGGTGTTGGAGTTTGGGTGGCAGGGGGGTAGTATATGGCGAGGAGGAAGAGTTCCATAATTTTAGATTAAGTCTCAGGGTTTTAGAGCTACCCCCAATCCAAGTCAGACAAGAAGACTTAAAGAGGCTGTAGTGGGAGAAATCCTCTTCCCAGTTGAGATAAGGCTCTGGAAAGGATTATTCTCCTGGAGACAGGTCTTTGTGATGGTGAATCTCTGGACATATTTTACCATGATTACTCTTCCCCTTTCCCTTCTAGAACCATGAGAGGGTCTTCTCAGTTCCTCCGGGGACAAAACCCATGGCACAATGGGAATATCCTCTAGGACTGTAACCCTAAAAGAGCTTTTCACAATCACACTAATCTAGACCCTATGGAAATTCACCAAAATGACCACTTCAGTGATCCTTAACCAGTTTATGGCTCCAGTGGCTTCTGTTCCAGGTAAGCAGATTTTGATATCCCTCTCTGGATTAGTATGTCCTTTCTAGATTTCTGCATGGCAGTTTGCCTTGAGATCTCATTTCTCTGATGTGTCTAAGAAAAGCCACTGATTTTTAGTTTGTTTGGCTTTTCTTATAAGGGCAGGAAGGATGAGTTCTAAGTTCATTACCTGTTGAGATTAAAATCTTAAGTCCTACTTTTGCTTTTAAATCTCTTCATTTTCCTCACTTTCCCTCAGACTGTCTTTCTTCCCCTCTTCTTTCTACTACTATATCTCGAAAAGCTTTTCTCACCATGCAAGTAACAGTTTTCCTTAATAAGTGACTTGTCATTAGGAAATTTAGATATTTTGAGACACCTCAAAAATGAAAAGTTGAAAAATGGCGCCATGGTAGTTCATCAAATCTAAGTAATTACTTTCATGGAAAACTCAGGGAACCAGCTTTTCTTTGACTCCTGGAAGTTCGTAAGTTAGCCAAAACTCAGAGGCACTGCAGAAAGTGACAAAAGCTTCCTAATAATTTTAGTTGGAACCACCAAGAATCTAAAATCATGTTTTAGTTCTTAACTCCAGTTCACCTGAGTCAGTCAAAAATGGAGTATGCAAAAGGGCATTAGGAGAACCTTTATACCTATACACTGAAATAACGTTTTTGTGCTCTGATACATAGCAGACACTAAGTAACCAAATGACTCCATTTCATTTCAACTTCCAAAGTACAAATAAATATTAAGGTCTGTATATTTGGTATTTACATTTAATTCTGTTGTATAGCCAACACACAAGGCATATATGTTTATATACATTTATATATCTATAATTATATATGAAGTGCAACTTTATCACAGTGTAATAAATTGAGGTAATTGGTTTTTGTGTGTATATGGACATGTATGTTTATGGATACATTTACAAATACACATTTATGCTTATATACCACATATATAAGTAGATATATATATATATATATATATATATATATGGTACACACATATATAAATAGAGAGAAGAGGGAGTGGAATGACAATGCATAAGGAAAACATCAAGTTTAGAATGCTCATCATAAAACTACCTATATTTCATAATAGTCTAGATTAGGTAACACAGATCAACAGTTGGTATTATTTGCTTCATGAAAAACATAAGCAAAATACAGTAAATCTGATATCATTCTGACTTTGTTAGATGTGTGTGCTTTTCTATAAAATCACTACTACTACAGAAATTTGGAATTTCAATTCTAAATGTTGGAATTAGAATATAGAGAAGCATTTATCCAGCTCATGTTTTAAAATGAAAAATATTTTAGTTAAAAACTATGTACACTAACACCATTTATGATTTTTAAGTACAATGCAAGGATTTTACATACACATTTAAGAATAAGTTGTAGAACAAGAAAGAGAACAAATCTAGTTACATATTTGAATTCCATCTTCACAAATTACCTTAGAGAATTTGTACCTTTTGAACAAAATTCTTTTATGACTAACACAGTTCAAAAGATACATTTTCCTTGGAAGTTTAACAGGAACACATTCTAATATATCTAAGTGATGAAAGGATGAGAAAAAATATGTGTTTCTTCACCTCAAATAGCTCCATCTTTCCTAAGCTTTTTCTATGCACCAATGACTCAAAAACTCTTCATAAAAGCTTTACTTACATTTGGAAAATACTGAAGCTTCCTAAAAAACCTCTCTTCTAGCTATGATTAAAAGAATGTGAAGTTAAAAAGACAACAGCAAAGCACTTCTGAGCATGTTAGTTGGTATCTGCAACAACCTGAAGAGGACGTTAAGGAAACTCTCCCTCTGCCTTGTTATCACAGACAATGACAAAGGAACCCCACCATGCCCTCTTCTCAGCAAGAGAGAAGGTTATGCCTTTGGTCAGCTATTCACAACATAAATGCAGTTTAGTTTCTTTCTAATAGATGTATTAAAACTACCTTCACACCAAGGGCAAAATCTGACCCTTTGTAAAAGTCAAACATTTCTTAGAAAAACTTTACCATCTATATTCACTATGAAGACAGTAAATACCATGACAAAATATTGAGAAATTCTTTTCCGCTGACTTAGTCTTCTTTAGCCTGAATACATACAACAATTCCTCCATTTTATACATAAGTGGAACCAATCTATTTATTCTATAAATGTAGACTGGAGATGAACCTTCTTCAGGATACCCACTCAAACACTATGTTCCAGCTCCTGATGCAACCACATGTTGGCCGAGACTCAGTCACATGAAGAAGCAAATGTATACAGTTGACCCTTGAATAGCACAACTTTGAACTGTGTAGGTCCGCTTATACATAAACTTTTTAGATAAACAGTATAGTACTGTAAATATATTTTCTCTTCCTTAAGATTTTCTTGGGGTGTCTGGGTGGCTCAGTCAATTAAGCATCTGCCTTCAGCTCAGCTCATGATCCCAGGGTCCTGGGATCGAGTTCTGCAACAGGCTCCCTGCTCAGTGGGGAGTCTGCTTCTCCCTCTGCCCCTCATCCCACTTATGCTCTCTTTCTCTCTCTCTCAGATAAATAAATAAACTCTTAAAAAAAAAAAAGATTTTCTTAATAACATTTTCTTTAACTTGTTATGAAAATACAGTATATAATACATAAAACATACAAAATATGTGTTGTTTATGTTATGGGTAAGGCTTCTGGTCAACAGTAGGCTCTTAACTACTAGTGGGGAATCAAACGTTAGACATGGGTTTTCAACTGCATGGGGGTCCTTAACCCTGATGTTTTTCAAGGGTCAACTGTACTTCAAATTCACTTAAGAGAATAACTCTTGGTTGAATATCAATGCAAAGTGTGCGTTAAGCACTTTAATTCACTTAACTCTGTTAGTGGCCATTCCTAAACAAAAGTTTTATCCATTTCAAAACCAACACGTGTTGGCAGGCCATTTTATCCCCACAAAAAAACCCTAAAAGAATTTAACAAAGAGAAAAATGTTAATGAACCATCTTTCATTCATTTCAGTCAAAATGCGTAAAATTTTACAGACAACAAAACTGATAAATTAGCTTCATAAAACCTCACTGTTAATTTGCCTATATTGTAAATATTATGACAGCAAAGTTTACATTTGTCCTATTCTCCACTCTATTCTCATCACTCCCCACATTGCCATTCAATTGCTGGTATTTATTGACCTTTCCATATGTGTGGCACTGTGCTAAGCAGCATGGTTTTACTCAATGAATAGAACACTTGATCTTCCTCACTAAATAGCCAGTAATGTGGTAAAAGTTAAATTAATGCAAAAAAAGTACACATAAGTGTTACAATTGCTATAAAAATAAAACCAAAAAACCTACCACATGATAGAAGTCTGCCACAGTTATGAAGTCAATGAAGATTTTAGGAGGATGTGATGAGTGATGTGAGTTCAAAGATAAACAGGAAAGGAGGGGCAGACAGAGAAAAGAGCATGTGCAAATGGCCAGTGGCATACTGATGTGAAGGGCAGTGAAAGAAAACTATTACAGCTGGACAAGAGAGAGTGAAGAGCAGGCTGATATGTTAAAAATGTAGGTGGAGAAATAGGCTGGTAACAGTTAGCTCATATTCATGATGTACGTCCTCATCCTAAAAACAATAGAAAAGATTTCTGTGCTGTTCCACAGGACCACATTCTTGGTTTAATGCTCAGCTATTGTCATATTAAAATTTTAATAATTTTGGGGAAAAAGCTTTGTACCTTCATTTTGCACTAGGCCTCAGAAAGGACAGAGCCAATCCTATTGCAGGAAGTTAATGCTGGATTCAGGTAGACATGTTGTATGGTTATCTTAGCTGTCTACCAAAGAAATAATGGTAACAGACTAAATTGAAGCTGGAGGGAACGGGTATTTGGAGGAAAAAAGTAAGGATTGGTAACAGATATAAATATTTAACAACTTTACTGACTGAAATGATAAAGAACAGAGGAAGGGAAAGAAGGAAGAGGAAGAGGGAAAGAAGAAAAGGAAAGCAAAGAATAGGCCATTTCTATGAAATCTAACATTATGCTTTTCCAACCATAGCAAATTAACATTTCACTTGCCGAGTGAGACAAAAAGTGAGGTTCTGATCCTAATACTTTCTTCCTCAAAAATTTTCAATAATACAGCAGACGTTGATAGCTGTCTCAACATGATCGGTCCCTTATCCCCCTTGCTAGCAGAGGCCTGATTTTGTTCCCTGGAAACCCTTCCTAACAGGACCACGTGCTTCGGTAAGCCAATCAGGGCAAACCCATTCCCTTTGCTGGTTACCAGTTTAGAAACCGGGTGTGGCACAATTCTAACCAATAGGCTAGGAGAAGAAATCTGCTTCAGAGCTTTCCTCACTGCCAAGAAAAACCCTAATGTCTCCCCTCCTCCCCTCTTCCACTTGATCCTGGCACATGACCCCAGAATCAAGGTAGCGTCTTGACATCATGAGGAAAGAGACAATAAGCTCAGGGTAGCAGGGAAAGCAGATGATAAAAACTCACATTCAGCTGCTGAATTACAGAGCCTCTGAGCACCTACTTTGGAAATTCTAATGTGCAATCATAAAATTCCTTTCGTTTAAGCCTAATAGATTTAATATCCTTGAGGTCAGAGGCTGTTTTATTCATCTTTACTTTGCCCCTAGCATCTAGCACAGTGTTTTCAATCTCCTGGCTGTAGTTACATGATGAAAGATGAGTTAATTTAGGAGCTAAGGATTATGTGTAGCTAAAATATCACAAAATAATATTTGGTACTGATTTCCATGTGTTTCATCCCTGCTGTTCTCTCTCACTTCCATTTAACATGGGATCATCATGTTGAATAAGAAGTGGGTATTTTTGCTTCTATGAATCATAAAATCTAGCTCTGGAGTACTTTTGAGAATACCTAACCTAATTAAATGAAGTGTTATTAAATTTTAATTAATGTGTGCTACTCAAAATTAATCAGATCCATAACTAAAATCATGCTTAGCAAATGATCCCACACAAATGAAGCTCTCTGGTAACTTCAAATTAAGTTTTATTTTGAAAGGGTTTAATATATTATTTTTTCAACTGAGATAGCCCCCCACCTGCGCCTACCTGGTCAGAACAGAGATGGAGAAAGATTCTAGATGTAAAGAAGGATAGTCTCTTAAATTTCAAGTTCTCGAGAAATTCTGAGTTTAAATCATTAAATTTATGGATACAGAGTGAGAATAAACATTTGAACATACTGAAATGAAACATAAATAGATCTACCAGAAAACGACAGTTAAATTTAACAATGTTTAAGCAAACAGGAGAAAGGATATAGGACAAAAACAATAAATCACCAAGATTTTGCTTTTATTCTAACCACACTTGCCAGAAGGCATGTGTAATGACTAAGAAACACCTTTCTACTTTTCTACCTAATTTTCTATATCAACTGGTAAAACATGTAAACACAAGCATTCATATAACTTGACAAAACTTATGGAAATAAAATAATTTATCTTTCTCACTTTTGAGCATGATATGACACTTTTTGAGGGAAGTCTAATGAATGATTTAGATTACATGAAACATGGTGACAGAAGAGAACATCGTAAATACTTTTCCACGTCTTTCTTAGCCTGAATTTCTATAAACTGTAAATGTAAATTGCAAACCAGGCATTTAAGCAGATTTAGGACAGAGATGCCTGAGAGTAAACTGATTAGCAAGAGAAGTAGTAATAATTTCTGGCAAATCAGAGTAAAGATGTTTATGGTAACGTCATGATAGAAACATGAGCTTAAGATTTTAGTTATTTATTTATTTGAGAGAAAGAGCAAGAAAGCACAAGCAGGGAGAATGGTAGTGGGAGAGGGAGGAGAAGGACGTTCCCTACTAAGCAAGGAGCCCCACGTGGAGCTTGATCCCAGCACCCTGGGATCATGACCTGAGCCAAAGACAGACGCTTAACCGACTGAGCCACCCAGGCGCCCCAAAGAAATGTGAGTTTAAAAAGCTTTCTAAATGTATGATGATCAGGGTCTAAGTTAACAAAGAATGAAGGACATAGGTTTTATATACATCAGTTATCACAGGCATGTGCAATTTCCCAAAATGAGAAAATAATAATAATTTTACAATATACTATATTTTATATTTTAGTCAAGTAATTGGACCAAATGGTATCAGTTGTGTTAAAAGCTAAGTCTTATTCCAGCTTTTAATGAATTATTATTATCAAGGCAACTTATTATTTTCATTAAATTTTAAAATTCAGGGAGATATTCTACATAATTTTAATATTTGTGTCCTTGACCCAGAAAAAAATTTGCCAGACCATGGGATAGCAGAATGAAGGCAATTTCCCACTCGATTAAGTATAATTGGCCATCAACCATGCAGTTAGTGGACTATTCTATGTTCTTGGGTTACATTCCACAGAAAGGCTACAAGAATCCTCATTGTACTTTAATACACGTAGTCTATTTAAGTAGGCTTAAATTAACAAAAAATTGGGCAGCTAATTCAGACATTTTTTAAAATTTTTTTAAATTCAGCCAGTTTTGGCCAATATGTAATTCCTCTGAAATTAGTAATCTTCATTATTTTGCTTAAGGTAAGGCAATAACAAGGTTCAAAATTCAGGAGGTACAAAAAAGGCACTCATTTAAAAGTCTCCTAACATAAGATTCTCCCTCAGACCTGCAGCCAATCTTCTTCCTGTGAGTTGCAAATTGTATCAGTCTCTTCTATATACATTTCAGTATATAGTTTTACATATTCAACAAATATGTATAAATATTCCTGTATGGTATAAAACTAGGTAAGCACACTTTTGACACATCACTGAATATAATCCCACATCACTATATAAATAGAACTATATATATAGTTCTTTTTAAAAGTGCCTATTATTATTCTATAGTGTGAACAAATATGTTATTTAAACACTGTTCTTTTGTACATATAAGAATACACATACAGAAAAATTCTTAGATGGACTGTCTGGATAGAAGGTAGTTTATTTTCTTCTTGAAGGGCATTTTAGTTGGTTTACAGTGTTTTGTTATCACAAATAATATTAAGTGAATAAATTTTAATCTATATCCTTTTTTACATATGAAAATGTATCTGTAGGAAAATTTTTAGATGTGCATAGTAATTTCAATAATGACTGCCAAACTGCCTTCCCATTAGACATGAGTGCATCTGTCTTTCCAAAGCCACACACCAGAGAATGATTTTTAAAGCCATTTGATATGCTAAGAGCTATTTATTTTTTATGAACTGTTTGCTCATACACTTAGCCTATTTTTCTATTAAGTTTTTAATCTTTTTCTTACCAACTTACATGAGCTCTTTGTATGTATCTTAGGAAAATGTATATATATACCACAGTCTGTCATTTTTGTTATCACATTCTGCTTACAGTAACATCTTTTAAAAACAAGTTTTCTAAAAATGCTTTTACATATTGTTTTTAATTGGGTTCAAGTTTTGTAGCATGCTTACAAAAGCCTTGTAATATTTACATGTTATATATACACATATATGTATATATAATCATTTTTCTTTTTATATTTCTCTGGCTTATCTTTTAATTATGTGATTTTTTTTTATTCTTGTTTCCCCTCACTACTCTTTACTTTCAGATTTTTTTCTTTTAGCTCTTCATTCTGTTATTATTTAGAAATAATAAAATTTAGAAAATAATATCATTAGTTACTAAAACAATCCCCGTGGTACTTTACGGGGCTCTTGAGAATTTCAGAAATTTACAGATAATCAATCTCCTTTAGTAAATTCAATCTTCCAAGTACACAGAATAACCTTCATAAAGGTCTTGCACATTTCTGGAGGTTTATGTATAGTATTTTGGTTCCACCAGTAGAGTAAAAAGGTGTCTTTTCTACCATTCTGTTTAAATCATCTTGTTTATGAACAGAAAATTTTATTATACTTGCTAAATTCTTTTGTTTATAATAGTTTTTTTGCTTATTTTCTTAGTGTATTTTTCAGTTAACTGATCTTATTTGCAAAGATAATGATTGTATATCTAGAAAGCATTATTATATAGAGATTAAAAAGTGTAATGCGTATCAATATATTTAAGTACGTGAGTATATATAAATAATATACATATGTATTAACATTTTTATGTTTGTGTATGATTATTTCTCTCATTATTTATTTATTCATTTAGGGTCAGAGTTCATTCCTCCATTTTTCTTAATTGGGTGAGCTCATTTTTTTTTTCTTTCAAAGAACCTAGTTCTGAGGTTTCTCTTCTTAGTAAATTTTATTGTTTTTTGTTTTTGTTTTTGTTTTTAGACAGAGAGAGAAAGTGGTGGGGAGGGGGAGAGGGAGAGGGAGAAAGAGAATCTTAAGCAGGCTCCATGCCCAGAGCAGAGCCCGACGAAGGGTTCGATCTCAACCCTGAGATCACAACCCGAGCCGAAATCAAGATCGGATGCTTAACCGACTATACCACCCAGGTGCCCCCTTTTAGTTTTTTTCATTATTTTCCAATTTTGCCTTTACTTATTCTTCTTGCTTTTCTTTAGCCCATTTTTTCATAAGTTAGATGCTTAACTTTCTAAAAAAATTTTTTTTGCTAATACATATGTTGAAGTCTGTGAATAGGTCTTTGAGCTTTGCTGCCCCTATTCCAACAGTTTAGATATTAAGCATTTCCATTTTGTTAATTTTCTAGAATATCTACAATGTTTTATGTAGAACTACTTTTTGAAATAGGAGGTTTTTACCGACTATTTTTTGTTTTTTCATAAAGTGGTTGGACTCTTGTACTCTTTGATGCTGTTATGAATTTGTTTCATTGTGTTATTAGAGAATGCCTTCTGCACTACTTCTACTTTGATTGACTGAGGCCGTCTTTACAATCTAAGATGTTATCAATTCCTATTAATTTTCCATTGATACTAAAAAGAAGGTATATTTGATCTTTTTAGGTTATAGCAGTACAAAAATATTAATTTAATACAACTATTTAGTTATATTAGATATTCTTCAGTGTTACTTATCATTGACTGAGATAGGTAAATTGAAGTTTTATACTAATAATGTGACTGTTCTACTTAATTCTATCTTCTATAGGTTTTGCTTTTATCAATGTCTATGCTATATTGTTTGCAGACAAAATAATTGTAATTGCCTCAACTTCGTTGTGTCATATATACTTTAACATTATAATTGTAGGTTTATTTGTGGTTACTGGGCTTACTTCAACATTCTGTGATATGAGAGACACAACTCTTCATATCTGTTTATTGGCATTTGTTTTGTATAACATTGCCAATGTTTTTACTATCACGCTTATCCTAACCACTCTTAAGAATCATCTTATGGGGCGCCTGCGTGGTGCAGTCATTAAGCATCTGCCTTTGGCTCAGGGCGTGATCCCAGCGTTCTGGGATTGAGCCCCACGTCAGGCTCCTCCACTGAGAGCCTGCTTCTTCCTCTTCCACTCCCCCTGCTTGTGTTCCCCTCTCTCCTTGGCTGTCTCTCTGTCAATTAAATAAATAAAAAATTAAAAAAAAAAAAGAATCATCTTATAGAAATATCTGTTGTTGAAAGAACAAAACTGAGCTTTGATTTGTGATCAAATATAGCATTCTTTATCTTTTAATATTTATACTAACCTCATTTTTATTTATTTATATCACAGATGTTTGTCTTGGTTCTTACAGTTCATTTTCATCTGCCAATTTTTGGTCACATTTTTTCCAATTTTAACGTCTCCAAAATTTGGATGCATTATTGAAATCCATGGGGTAATTCCATCACCAGCCTCTATACAGTTGCTCCTGGCTAGTGGCAGTAGTTACAGTTTTACTGCATGTATAAACCACCTGAAAAGTACATTGACTTCTCTGTTATTTTGGGTAGTGTGATGAGACACCTGCAGTAAATAAACCATTTGAGGACCATTTGACCACTGTCTGAAAACTTCTGTTGACCTCTTCTGTTAGGAAGAGACCTAGAAAGTGCCAGTATCTCACAAATCAATGGCATCTAAATACTTGGGAGGGAGGGAAGACTATTCTAGATTTTTTTTTAAAAGATTTTATTTATTTATTCGACAGAGATAGAGACAGCCAGCGAGAGAGGGAACACAAGCAGGGGGAGTGGGAGAGGAAGAAGCAGGCTCATAGAGGAAGAGCCTGACGTGGGGCTCGATCCCAGAACTCCGGGATCACGCCCTGAGCCAAAGGCAGACGCTTAACCGCTGTGCCATCCAGGCGCCCCGACTATTCTAGATTTTTAAAAGACTGGAGACATAATAATAACAAGTCTCTTATCTTCCCGTACATCCCATGAGCTCTTCCTTCTCTGTGTTTGGTACTTGCTCAGAGATGCATAAGATTTTTAAATTTTTGGCAAGATGATCAAAATTTTTATCTGCTATGGGACCACATTTATTTTTTTAAGTCTTTCTGTTTTCCTCCTTTTATGTTCATATCCTTGAGTTGTTTTTTGTGGTTTTTTTTTTTTAATAGAATCTTTGTGTAGACAATTTGTTGGTTCCTTTCTGATTACTCATCCTTGCAGTTTCTGAGTTTTTCCTTGCTGATCTATTTATATGTGGTTTGTGTTTAGGAGGGATCAGTTATGGTCCAAGATTCATGGACTTTTATTTCTGACCCAGAATTTTGGGTCGAGGATCAATTAGCATTTACTTCTTAACAGTTAACAGACAAAGGCAAATATATTTTTTTTCCCCATAACTCAAGGAGTTCCTTTATTCCCATGCTATGGAGACAGACTTCTTCCTAAAAATATGGCTTGGGTATATATTTTTTACTTATTGCCCTCTGTGAGAAATAAACTCTATTCTGGGAAGTTACTAACTCAAGTCAAGGCTCCCCATTCTTTCTGACCTATTCAAATAAAGGATCTGGTTTTGTGTCTTGCACCTCTGAAAAGTGAACTTGATTGGCCTTCTGACATATCCAGCTGTGGGAGCCCTCACTTCTCTTTCTTCCTTACTCACCTCCTTCCTCTCTACATGTACGGCAGACCTTCTAACTTACTGTCATCAAAAATATATTAGAAGTCTGTTTTCCAATCTCCTTCTGGCCTTGAGTAATTTTTACAATGAAAGAGAAGAAAGTTGGCTCTTAATGTCATTTTTAGATTAATACTACTTTAAGCAAAGACTAACTTAAAAACATACACGGTTGTACATCTTTTAAAAATATTTATCTATTTGAGAGAGAGAGAGAGCACACACATGAGTGGAGGGAGGGGCAGAGGGAGTGAATCTCAAGCAGACTCCCCAATGAATGCGGAGTCTGACGTGGGCTTGATCTCAAGACCCTGAGATCATGACCCAAACTGCAATCAAGAGTCAGACTCTTAACAGACTGAGCCACTCGGGTGCCCCTAAAAACAAAAATGGTTGTACATTTTTAAAATCTGGCTATAAAGACTGAAAACATATAAACTAGAATTACAAGGGGAAGGAAAACTTTGTACTCTCTCTTTAATTTTCTGTTTGATCGAGATTAACTCTCAAGTGGGGCTCTGATTCTTCCTCAGGGAAGACTCTTTGCATTTTTTTTGAGGTCTTAAAGCAAGGATACCTGTCCATGTGGGTTTGAGATTGATTTATTACATTACAGACCCAGATGAAGTGTACCTGTAAGTAGCTGAATCAAAAGCAAAGGATGAAAGACAAGTCTAGTCTCTGTAAAAGGCAGAGAGGAATTCCTGAGAGGGGGTTTCTATGTTCTTCCCAACTCAGAAAGATTCCTGTCCCTCCCTCTGTAAAGAATGTAAAAAAACATCATGGCAGCTTCCAGTGTGTCCCCCAATCCTTGGTGGCCTCAAGTTTCAGTTGCTACTTCTGAGACAGTTAGGTACATCAGCCTTGTTCTCAGTTACTGTAACGGAACTTGTCACTCTTCCTATATCCACTCAAGATAGAAGGAATTAGAAGGCTTTCAAATGGTCTCTTTCCATGCCCTGTGATATACAGGGTAAGATTAGAAAAAGATCCCCCAGAGCAATTATGGTGTCTCACCGCAGTTTTCTTGAGCCTCATCTGAGCACCAGGATATAGGACTCTAGTAATTCAACTTGCTCCCCTCAAGATTTCTACTTTTGTAGAATAAGTCTCTTAGAGCTATGGGAAGGCTTTGTCCTTAATCTTTGTCCAAGAACCTTAAGCTCACATCCTTGGCCATCCGAGTGACCATTTCCAATGCTCTTCACTGTCAAGTGTTGGTAGTTTCTCCAGAGTTGTTCTGAACCAAGGCAAAAGGGCCAGACCTTTGCATCCCTGGATCAGCTTGTCAATGGCTATAGGTGTCCCCTGAAAGGAGGTTTACCATGGCCCAAACAGCTTCCTAAAGTTGAGTGAGGTACTGTTAGTACTCGAGGCAACTATGGATGGGAGCATTGGCCCTGAAGAAGGGTCAAGGTGGATGCCATTATATACACTGCAATGCCAAAGCTTGACCTACACCTGTTAGAAGATGGTCTGAAACAGTTAGCCAGGTAAACAGGGTTCTGGAATCAATCTAGTTAGCAGACTCACCCAAAATCTAGCTTTAGAGAGAGTATTTTTCTTTTTGTCATTTGTAAGTGTCCCAAACAACTCATCCAGCCAAAATATTTGCTTAAAAAATCCGATTTGGGCATAGTCATAGGTATCTAAGATTTATATTGAACCCTGTTGGAATAATTTTTGCCATTCAAAAAAGTTACTGGTTTCTGAAAATCTCTTTGCCTTCAGACACTAGAGCTAAATGCTCGCTTTCTCTTTTCTTTCCTTACGGATTTCAGAATGCCTTCCTTCACTTCATATTAATATTTTACTCTACCTTCAGTTTCCCAACTCAAATCATTCCACTGATGTTGAACTATTCAGGAAAGGAGACTATAACACTTCATGGGATGAATGATCACTATTATATTCAATTATCAGTCAGTGTGGTTTGCTTACCTTTAATGGAGTAAGAGTGAAAATGGGTTTAGAAGGTAGAATATAGGCATTTTAATAAACTATATGACAAATGACACATTACAAATCCAATTTATGCTCCTAAATTACCTATAAATAACAGAAAATAAATAGATATAATTCAAAGAAGTTGGAAAACATGTAATTTTTTATTTGCTTGTTTGTCATGCAATTTCTATTGGCTTTCCTCAGAAATTTCACACAATTAAATCCATAGTTTTTTCTAATTGCCCATATATATTCCACTAAATTAAAGCTCATTCATATTTTCTAAATAACTACATATGTTTCACCTCCCTCAATTCCTGAACATAGTGTTTCTTATTTTATGTAAATTAGCATCTGTTGCTGAATAAATATCAGCTGAATGACTAGATGAATTATTAAAGGAAGGATTCTGTGAGAGTTAGAGGTATATGAGTCTTTTATTATTCCATGGTTAAGAATTTTTAAATGAAAACAATTTACTCTGAACAAAAAGCTCTCTGATTCAATTTTCACATGAGCAAATATTATATGCTTAATAAATATTGGCTATGTGCTTGGATGAAAGAATGAATAAATGAGTGGCATTTTTTTAATTCAAAAGTTCATATATCTCCAAGGTTTTAAGCTTAAAACAGAAAACCTAAAGCTATCTTCTAGTTTTATCATCTCAATTTCTCACTCTGTTAGGTGCAAGTACTTTCCACAAATCAGCTCTGTAACTTTTGTTTCCCAAAAGTCATATTAAAAATAGTTTAAATTAAAAAATTATGTAACTTGAAAATAAGAGCCTTTGTCAATAGTACATAAAAATTTCAAGATCATAAACTGTTCATTGAGTTTAGCATAAGTCAAGTCAGCATCTAAAATTCTTTAGAATAAATGTCCTTATCTCAATGTACATAGTGCAAACGTCAATGTAATCACGCATCAACATTCTGTTTTCATTATCACACAATCCCACCTATTACTTTATTGTGATAAACTTTAATATTAAGAAAAATAAGGAAGCAGAGTGTCTAATAAGACGTATAGCTATGTCAAAGAAGCAAAATAATCCTATGACTTTTCTTTAAAAATCTGTATGACTGTAGAGAGAAGTAGAAAATTGGAAGTGACTCCTTTTTTAAAAAAAAATATAAAATATCTGTGGGAATTCATTTCACATAGAACAGAGAGGAATAAGATTTCAAAGTGCTAGTGGTTTTCAACTGATTTAAAAGAGAAGAGAGAGAGAAATCATTTTCAGGAAAAAAAAAGTAACAAGTTAAAAAATGGCTAGGTAAAGGTCTTCACTAATATCCCATTATATTATATTAGTAAATAGTTGAAAAGAAGTGCAAAATTGATTTGGATTTAAAACTACAGCTTTAAAATGTGAAAAAGACATGATGACTTTTATATTTTATTGATATATTTCCAATAAAATGTGGAAGTGTCAGAACTGAAATGTGCTTAATACATACAGGCCACAGAAATGTGCTTACTTCCACTAATCTAGGATTCAGATGGAAACTGAAATATCCTTACAACCACTGATGTGTACATGAGAGATTTCTTCATGCAGTGGACCAAAAAGAAAATACTGTTATTCTGAAAAGTAAAATAGAAATATTAAATTGTAATTACTTTACTCATGATTGAGGATTACATCTTCAGGAGCTCTGCCACTGCTAAGCTTTAGTTTCAAGTCACACATTTCTGTGTTAAATTTCTTAGCATGGTTTAATGAAAGACTCCTAAATACCTACATCTCTCCCTGATTAGCTATCTTGGAAAACTAATTAAGTAGTCAATAAACAGAAAGAGTATAAGTCAATAGAACCTCTGATAAGCATGCGTGAGCTTCAACCTGCAACAACACAATTGTCAGCAATTACAGGGGAAGCTATATCTTAAAGTTCATTAAAACACACTTGTAAAGCTATTAAATGTTATCTGAAAATTTTTTTGCACTATTTATAATGCAGTTCTTCATTACTAAATTTTAACTCACACAGTTTATTTTTAAGCAAGGTAGTAATGGACAACACATTTTACCCAACAAATAATGTACTTTGAATAACAACTATACACTGTATCTAGAATTTATTCATTTATTCATTTGCTGAGGGAACACTTATTTATTTTGTTTCTAATATGTGCCAAGTCTTGTGCTATTACAAAGATAGAAACATCAATATGTCAGGATCAACTGTTGGTCAGATTGTGGTTTAATGAAGAGACAGACATGTATAGAGAATAACTGAATTATTAAAAGAGAAAATGTACCTTAACCTCAACAGAATGTTGGTAACAATAAAACTATATTAGTATTAAAATTCAATTTCTCTGGTTCATAGACTCCCACTTACATAACCACAACACTTAAGATTCTCCATCTCAAAGTCTTCCAAATTATTTCTGGGAGCCCTTCGGGTGACCAGTCATTTCTTACTACTCTCCTCCAGCATCCTAATGAATGCTCATTGCTTTGAGGCATTTGGAAGACTCCCTTCAGCCGTGTATCTCTTGCCAATGCTCTTTTTTAGAACCGGTGTCCCCTCCCTCAGGTGCTATCTTCTGTTTTCCAAAAGCTGGTCACCCTCAGCAGCCAACCATGCTGATTTCACTTTTCATTGTGCCAGGGCCAGATTTTATTTTGTATAGGAATGGCGAGAACACTGCTAACCCACACTCTGGCCACACGTGATCACCTGTGTACCAAAGCACTGACACCTCTGTTACCTAGTTCCTCATGGAAAAACACATTCTACTTTTATTTACTGTCCTCCTTTTTTTTTTTCCGCCTAAGGCTGTGATGTGGTCATTAGAGTGGAGTCAAGAAACAGATTTCATGTCTCTCCATCATCCCTGACACTCCCTCTAAGAATCTAAGCAGAAAAATAGCCATTTTCCAGAATTCCCAAACCCACTGCATTCACATACAATTAGTTCATACATATCCATGTCCTGGGGGCCTACCAGACCCTACCGTCATTGTGCAGTACAAACCTGCTGAGCTTCCTGCCTCAATGCACAGCAGGTCCATATACTCCATTGTCTAAGGTCTATATGTTACATTAATGAATTCTTCTCCCTTCTCTCCTATGTCCCTCATTTGATTCATAATTAAGCCCCTTCCAGACCCCCTTGCCCCTCCTTAACACCATTCCATTTTCTAAAATGCTAGACAGATACCTTTATAAAAATGCAAAGCTGCTTATCTCATTTTTCTGCCTACATACAACCCTTAAATGGCTTTCCATTGACGTTATAGGATAGTCTGGGCTCCAGAATCCATTAAAGAAACTCTCAGATATATTTTATGATATGGCAAGGGCAATGGATAAAATATTGGACCCTGATTCAGACTTAGAAAGGAGTATGACAATTTGCAAAGGCAGAGAAAAGATGTGCACTCAGTAATGTAAGCTATATGATGATAAGAGGAAAGCAAGTACTATTCAAACTATAATTAAGTTATTTAAAAGAAATAAATCACTTTAAATCTCAACATTTCTAATGTTTTAAATTACAGTATACTAAATAAATATTAGTTTTCCATTTTTTATTTCCTTATACATTTACAATTTAGAGTAAGAGAGTTTTTGATGTTCTGACAAAAATTTAAATGTTACAGAGGGATAATTTCCCCTGTGGATTATTAAGATCATTTTGCATAATTTCAGCGGGCACAGTCATTTCTATGGTCTCACATTACCGTACAAAGTAAGAAATACCAGTATTTTCTTAATTCTAATTTTACAAACATTAACCCAGTCTTCCAATATCTTCCACACTCTCACGTGCAGAATTCTTTGCTTATTTAACCTTCTCATCACATGTACATCTACTCCATAAAGGCAACAATTCCAACATTTCCAGATTCTTCAGGCCACAGGTCAAAGTGTAATAATCAGCTGATTAACATTACATATTCATTTGGTTGGGCAACAGCTGTGGGTGTCCTTATCAGATCCTCATTACCCAACTGATTTTTTTTTTTTAAGCAAGAGAAACTACTGATTATTTTAGATTTGTGAAGAACCAGGTAAACTTGGGGCAGATTTAATTTTTCCTACATGTTTCTTGAGTGGTGTACTTCTCAGTCAAACAAATGCAAGAGAAGGATGTCTCCTTTTCTAGGAAATGGGAAACACAGGATTTTTTTTATGACTCAGCAAGCCACTTCTTTGCATACGTACAGAGCTCTGGAAACTGGATGGAAAAATGAACATAAGGAGCCTGGGGCCTTTACATGGGAAGGCAAAGAGGAATACGGCGAACAGGATAAAATGTCACAGCCCCAAGAAAGATGTATCCCGGGATATATGTGTGGCATTAAAAGCATTGTTCACTAAGATAATATTCTGGTTCCTTGGGAATCTTTCGGCTTTGAACTCTCTGATCTGAGTTTATCATTATGGAAATTCCCATGCTTTGAATAATTACTACTTCTGTAGGAAACCTCCATTCAGCCAGCAGTAGGTGCTAAATTATGGTTTTGAGGATAACAAACCTTCAAATTACTTGAAAGACACATACAGTAAAAAAAAAAAAAAGTGCATGCTCATCATACGAACAAAACTTGATGAAAAATCTACTTCATAGACATTCTGGAGCCACTTACACTTTCCCCCTCCCTGAGAACAAAATACTACTACTCACCACAGCTAGTAGCACTGTTCCCCACCTCAGTAGCGTCTCCCCATCAGCTCTGAATTCTCCTGGCACCAGCTGGAGAAGAAAGCACAGTTCATGCTACCACACCTCAGACACACAAACTCATTGACTGATTTTGTCCCAGAGAAAGAGTCCCTTCTATCATCAACAGAACCAAAGAAGGTCAAATTCCAAATGAAACAAGGATTCTTAGACCCATGTGGAAGACCTTCAATAGACAGTATTTGCAGAGAATGCTACTCTGCAATTGCATGTAGTATACATATCTGACAAATGGCTTTGTGTAAACACGACTATGAATTTAACATGGCTATTTCATATATTATGCAAACTGTAACACAGGACAATGGCATCTAAGGGGAGCAAAGATAATACAGTCCAGCTAAAAAGAGAGAACAAAGCTGTTGGTTTACTACTCCTACACTCAGCTTGCACACTGAGAACCAAAACCATATTTTGCTGTCTTTATTAAAAATTCTCAACAGATTCTGACTTTAACTGGCCCCCATGTCAAGATACTGCCAAAGCTTTGTGAGGCAGCATTCTCCCTTAGCCAGATAAGCAGTCAATTCAGCTTTGTCTTGTCAACAAGTTCTGCTGGTAATGTCTGGGGAGTCAGACACCACGTACGACAACAGAACTCTGACCCCCAACCTCTTTAGCAACCATTCAAAAGGGTGAAGACTTGGTCAATGACTGCCAACTTCCCTGCTTTTTGGTCCTACTTTTAACTCGTTCTGGTTAAAGAAAGTCAAACATGCTCTCAAATCAATCACAAAAGTCACCCCCCCCCCATTCTAGAGAGCCCACCTCCAGCTTCCCATATCAACAACTTCCAAACAGAGTAACACTGACACCCGCCTGGATTTCTTATTATTCCTGTCTGCCTTTGAGTCACTGTCAAACACAAGAGATGGTGGCTGACTCCATTGTTATAACAAGCTTTGACTAAATGGCCTCTTTTTGTTCTCATTTGGGTGGTCCTCCTTGCTTCCCACAGGAGTCAGCTTATGACAAAAGGATTTGAAAAATACAGAAGCTTTCAGAAGAATCGGCAGCATATTCTTCAGAACTACTAATTTTTCAGTCAAGCTTTTCATAGAGATAGTGGTTTCTCTGCTCATCCAAGAGTTTAAAAGTCAGCTGAGCTCTGGATACTACTGATGTCCTCATATGAAACTGAAGATACCCATAAGCAAGCATTCCTGAACAACATAATCGAGTTCACATGTAAAATTCACTGTCAGATCCTTTTAGAAAAGTAACTGTCTTCTACATCTCTCATTTTTCATTCTTTAGTTCAATACCTAGTTATCTAATCACGACTCACTTTTATCTCCTTTGGCACCACTTACATAAGGTAATGCTGTATAGTCAATTTATTATCTTTAAGCCCTTCTTAAATGCCAACAGCATTTTCTAAGTATCTAATTTTTTAAAAGTTACCAAAATAAATTAAAAAGTAGAATATAAAGGACTACATATATTTTTTTTTCTTTTTCTTCTAGAAAATGGAGAGGGGAAAAAATACTCTGCAACTTCTTGTGCAAGGAGAGAAAACATACAATGTGCCTTCTAAGAGAGGCACATAATTTTTCTCCAGGGTGGGTGACTACCCAGAAAAATAACATTATGGGCTGTTTCGTTTTTTTTTTTTTTTATTTAAAGATTTTATTTATTTATTTGACAGAGAGAGACAGCCAGCGAGAGAGGGAACACAAGCAGGGGGAGTGGGAGAGGAAGAAGCAGGCTCTTAGTGGAGGAGCCTGATGTGGGGCTCGATCCCAGAACACTGGTATCACTCCCTGAGCCCAAGGCAGACGCTTAACGACTGCGCCACCCAGGCACCCCTATGGGCTGTTTTAAGTAAAGAAATAAATATCAGAGCTTTCTGCAACAAGAAAAATAGACAAGTGTTATATATTATTCATACATAATAACCTGTGAAGAAATAAAGAAGTGCAAGAAGGGGAAATGGGAAGGTTTCAGCCTGGAGGGTGGGGATTGTGAATCTCAGAAATTATTGCAGAAGGTGTGGAGATCAGGACATCAATGTCTGGTGACAAATGACAGCCTGTGAGAAGTTCCATGAGTGAAAAAGACTGTGAGACTGTTAGGAATAGTATTCTAATAGTCAATTTGTTACTATTTTTTATACTGTAGTATCCAAAATGGTTTAGAAAAACTGTGCTGGGGTGCCTCAGTGGCTCAACTGGTTAAGTGTCCAACTCTTGGTTTTGGCTCAGGTCAGGATCTCAGGGCCATGGGATCGAGCCCCATGTCACTCTCCACACTGAGCACAGAGTCTGCTTAGGATTCTCTCCCTCTGCCCCTTCCCCCTCTTGCATGCGTGCATGTGTGCGCTTACACACGTGCACACACTCTCTCCCTCAAAATAAAATAAATCTTAAAAAAACAAAAAAATCCTGCTAAATCCAAGAGGTTTGTGATCATGATTGATTTAGAGAACTAAAGAAAAAAGATGCCTGTGTTTACATCAACATAGAATGTACAAAAGACATCAGAAGACTGAGAATTTAGTGGAAATGTGAAACAGGCCAAGAGGTGACTGGGAGAATGTGGATCCCAAGTATTCCTATAGGTAATGTGAGAGAAACGCTGACTTTTCTATAACTGGGATGGAAACTTACCTAAATTTTACTACACATTAAAGGAAGAATAACCTCAGGAGGCCAAAGGATTTGGGAACCCCCAGGCAGCTGACATTTAGGTGACATATGATTCTCTAATTATAAATGTTAATTAATAGAGACTCACAATTGGGATTTGTTCATTTTTTCTCTCTTTCCCTTATTTCTTTTTAAATTTTTCCTTATTGGTGAGCTTATTGGTATTTATAGTTAATTATCTTGCTTTGCATTTTAAATCAAGAAGTAGTTTCAAGTCCTCTTTTCACTTTTTCTATTACCATATTAAATAAAAATGTAATACTGAAGTAATTCTGAAAAGAAATTTATTAGCATTACCAATGTTCAAAAGGTAGGAACATGATGTGGAGAGGGAGGATGGAATAAGGAGCTATTTCACTGTAATCTGAGGCCAGGTTTTTAAGCTGAGTTTTCTCTGTTAACAATCACATGTTGGTAAGAAAAATCTGAGGTTCAAATTTTAAATCATCAATATGTGGAAAATAGAACAGTATCCATTGTGACTTTGTAATGTAGGGTCCTTGAATAATTAGAACACTGTATGTACATACACATACATATTTAATGTATATATATGTGTTCTATACATATATTCTACAAACATAGCAAATACATATTCCTAATATGCACATTATATAATATATATAATCCTTATGTATGTAATTTACATATATATTTGCCATCTTATTTCATTTTACTTTCTCAGAACTGAACCACAGGAAATTTGAGATAATATTCTCCCTCATCTAACCAACAACTGATTAGAGAAAGCATCATTTATTATTAAGTAACTTAACCAAAACTCTATAAGGATATAATGCCATTTTACTGGTTATGAATTGAGACAAAAATTGTCATTTTTACAAAGACAAGCCCTCTCCATTCAAATGATAAGTGTTCCTGAAGCTGGATCCCATTTATACTTAGAATAAGCACATTTCCATTATTAATATACATGACATAACATTTTACTAGTTTTAATAATTCTCAATCAGCAGTTTTTAGCCAGTCAACAAAATGTCAGCTTTAGTTCTTTAGAAACAACTGAAAGTCAACCTTCATTAAATTAGCATTTATTAGAGATAGAAATATAATTCAACTGCTGTTGTGAATATCCATAAAATTATGAAAGCTTATATACTGTACTAAAGAATTTTAAAGATAAAAAATTTTATTATACATATTTATTCTATATTTATTCTACATATCCTTTAAGACCAGCTCAAATGTCCCTTGTTCCCAAACTTTTATACATTTCTACTCAACAAACATGTATTTAATGCCTATCATGTGCCAGGCTCCCTGATAACCTCTGAGAAGACAAAATTAAATACAAAACTGTTTCATACAGATCTTTCAGTGAATAATGTTCCTTATTTAAATGAGATTGGACTTCTCTGAGTGGCTGGCAGTTAGAAGATACCAATAAACTTTAGTTCCCCTCCCCTTCCCTTATTTCATATTTTCTACCTTTAACTGATGTTTAAACTCAGTGAATTGACATTACACACTTATATAATTGTTTCCTCTAGAAGGAGCTTGTAGGGCTTCCTTTTGGTATTTCCACCTGAACAAATAGTGTCTATTCCAGAAGAGGCTACCAATTATTTGAAAGGAGACAGGAGGATAAAAGTAATAGACAAAGACAAGAAAGAGACCTGGAGGGTCAGAATTTAATGAACATGTAAAGAGGGAGATTCTTAAAGAGGTGGAAGTAGGTAAACAAGAGGTGAGGATGGATCGATAATTAATAGAACAGGTTGAAACATGTATGGTACATACCATGATGTGCTGAGGTGTGGGTGGTTTGTTGGTGGGGGGAGGCTGGGCGGGCAGCCACAGAGAGGAAGGTCTGCCTTTCTTAGTCATAGTGTTGATTGTCATTGAATGTATCCTGTAGAATATTTACTCTCTCTTTCCTCCCTCCGACAAGCACTGATTGTCTTCCAGGCAACAGAACTGTCAGTGCCTAATATTTTCCTAAAGCTAAGACATAGCAGTTCCTTTTGCCTAAAGCCAAAATGAAGAAAATATCCTCGAAATAGACATATTCTCTTCCTGCAGTTGTTCTTATTCATAACTAAGGAACCCACTGGAAACTGAGGTTTGAAATTTACAGGGAAAAACAAATATCTAGACTTGTAGTTAGCTCTTGGTACATTGTACTGATTTTTCTCCTATTTATGAACCATTAGGCAAGATAACACTGTGATTTTCTCTTAAAAATAATATAAACACTATAAAACAAAAATAAAAAGCTTCATGAAATGGCAATTCCCAACAAGGAATTGCAAATGGACAATAAATATATTTTTGAAGCTCAATCTCATGGGTAATTGAAAGTGTGATATTTCATTTTTCTCTTACAAATTGGTCAAAATAGAAATCAAAGCTGTAAATAGTCTCTTTTAACAAACCCATGTTGGCACACACATAGGAAAATGGAAACCCTCGTACTTTGCTAGTGAACATATAAATTTAGAAAATAATTCTGATGGCGATTTTCCAAAATGAATCAAATGTTTTAAAAGCATTCTTGCACTCATCTAGAAATTCACAATTCTTCCTTAAGAACTGATATCAGTTGTACATTGATAAAAATAGCTTTAACCTTCTCTCAGCTTGACTAAACCTTAGACAGACTTCTTTCTGCCTCTAGGCCCCTTTTCTTAGATCTTTAGAAAACTTGGCAATTGTAAATTATCTCTTTGCCCTTTGAGATCCGAATTCTTTTTAAAAGCCTTTTGCAGTGGGGCGCCTTGGTGGCTCAGATGGTTAAGCATCTGCCTTCAGCTTGGGTCCTGATCCCAGGGTCCTGGGATTCAGTCCTGAATCGGACTCCCCACTCAGCGGGGAGTCTGCTTCTCCCTCTGTCCCTGCCTCTTCCCCTGCTTGTGCTCTCTCTGTCTCTCTCGCAAATGAATAAATTAAGTCTTTTAAAAAATAAATCTATAAAAGCCTTTTGCCAGCTTTACAACCAAGCAGATCTTTCTCAAGGACCTGGAAGCAATCTCTTTGAAATGTAAACATAAGGGGAGATAGCGCCCCCTATCTTCCAGTTTCTGTGGGAGGGGAGGAGTCTAACTTCTGCTGGTGCCTTGCTACGAATTATAGAACTACATCCTGGCCAAAGATAAGAGAAAGTTTTACTTTGCCTTTGAATAAAACCAACAGGTGTAAACAAGAGTTGGCCTCTGGTCTCCCTTTCACTCCAGCACTTAAAAATCTTTCTGTTCTTTGTTTCTTGGAGTTGAATTCAGTTCTCTTCTCTCTCCACTATTGTGATAACTTGAAATAAAGTCAGCCTTGCCTGTATCACTTTGTCCTGTGCAATTTTTTACTTTGAAAGCATAAAAAGCTATGCATTATTGAATTTATTAATGTGTAATTTAAGATAGCAAAAAATATTAAATGTTCAATGATACTAATTGCTTAAATAAATTATAAGTATTGTGAAGCAAATAAAATATATCTGAAAAAAATACTTTCCTTTTAAAAATCTTCACACACAGGATTTTAGATAGGGAAGTAAAGAAATTATAAAATGAAAATATCTTGCATCGATTTCCATTCTTGGGGTCAACATCTTTGTTGGATAATTATGGCTTCAAATAGGACAATAAAATGCAATAGAACAATAATATGCAACTAAAATACAAAAGGAGTACAATGTGACATTACACATCTTCCACAGACATAGAATTCCATGTAATTGATGAATGTGAGGTTTTGTAACTATTTATATAGCAAACTAAGCCACTGAAAAATGAGGCCCTGTCACAGTTTGAACAGATAACAAGTGAAGAAGAGAGAATCAGCAATCATGACGTGACAGATGCTTTCAATGATTTAAATATCCTAGGATTAAGAGATACTGTGGCACAATGGTCCTCAAACTTGACTGCCCACTGGAATCACTGTGGAATGTTGAAAAAAAATACTAATGCCTGGGGATGTGACTTGGCATTGGGATTTTTTAAAGCTCCCAACTGTTTAGAGTGTTAGAAATATTCAGAATCATTGCTGTGACCGATGCTCTTGGTGGCCTGCACATAGCACTCAGCTATTTCCAGGCATGTCCTGGTCTGACTTCCAACCTGAGACTCAGCCTACAGGTTTTATCTGGCCACTGGGGCTAGATTTATCTCCTTATTCCTTTTATTTCAGATTACCAGCAGCCCTCACTTTGCTCAGTTCTATGATAACTGAGTTTGGACGGTAACATGATTTGATGTCCATACTCACAGAACTGGGCAAAGTGAGGATTGCTTAGTCATCACAAGAAGCTCAGGATCCAAGGTCATCCTCAACCCCAACAAAACTCTTCAACAGTCCTGTACACTCCCAAATGACTCCATCACCCACCACTGTCCAGTTCCTAAAACCATGGAATCTTCTAGAATTCAAGTTCAATTATCAGAAAAATTCTTTACCCACACACCTGAATATCCCCATCATCTTCTTTAAAAAAAAAAAATATTGGGGCGCCTGGGTAGCGCAGTCGTTAAAGCGTCTGCCTTCGGCTCAGGGCGTGATCCTGGTGTACCGGGATCGAGTCCCACATCAGGCTCCTCTGCTATGAGCCTGCTTCTTCCTCTCCCACTCCCCCTGCTGTGTTCCCTCTCTCGCTGGCTGTCTCTCTCTGTCAAATAAATAAATAAAATCTTTAAAAAAAAAAATTTATTTATTTGAGAGAGAGAAAATGCACGAGTATGTGTGAAGAGCAGAGGGAGAGGGATAAGCAGACTCTGGCTGAGTGGGGGACTGGACAGGGGCTCCACGCAGGGCTCCACTCCACCCAGGACTTGATCCCAGGCTCTGAGATCATGACTTAAGCCAAAATCAAGAGTCAGATGCTGAACTGACTGAGCCACTCAGGCACCCCTCCCATCACCCTCTTACTCAAATTAAGTCCTATCTGCTCCTGAGGATGCAGTGCTCTTAGAGCACTATTAAGGAGGCTGGTTTCTCTCTCACGGCCTGTGAAATAATAGCTTTTTTTTTTCTTTTTTTTGCCACTTCCAGTCCATTTCCCTCCATTCTTCCTAAAATCGCCTCTTCCGAATGTCATGTAACCAGATACTACTCATGACTCCTCATCATATTTTTCATCTACCAAATGCCTAGCTAATTTTCCTCCTTCTTGGAGGAATTCAGCTCCTGGCTGACTGTCACCTTCTCCAGCACCAACTCATAATTGTTGGTGATTTCCATGATCTTGCCAATAACCTGTCCTCACAGTCTCCTGGCCTCTTCTTTTCCATGACGTAATTTCTACCTAATGTCATCCACCCCCCCCATCAGAACCTCACATTCTACTTACCCAGATTAAATCATGTGGTCCCTCCTAATGATGACATTTTTTGCCTATATCCCCAACTCCTTAACATCTCTCTTGCCTCACTGTACTCACATAACAAAGCCAATCCTGGTTAAATCTAGCACTCTCCATTCGTGGTTTGCTTGCACATAACCAAACATGGCCAGACAAAAAGACACAGCTATGCCATCTGTGACACTTCCATCCTTTCAGTTATGCAAGTCAAAAGCATTCAAGTCATCCGGGACTCGGGTCTTTCTTTCACACCATAAATTCAATTATCAGCAAACCCTGCCAGTTAAACCTTCAAATATATCTGGATTCTGATCATTTGTCACTACCACACTGTTACCACTGTGGTCTAAACCACCATCATTTCTCACTTTTATTATGGCAAAAATCCTCTCAGTGGTCTTGCTGCTTGCCTGGCACACTTAGGTATCCTCTTAAAATTTAAGCCAAATTGTGCTACTCTTCTACTCAGAACTCTCTGATAACTTCTATTCTCACTGAGTAGAAGAAAAGATCCTCAACATTGCATACGATTCTTGGTTATTCTGTCCGACCTTATTTTCTATGACTGTTCTCCTTTACTTAGTCCCCCATAAGTCGCACTGAGCTCCTTGCTGTTCCTCCAACAAGTTAGACAAGCTCTCACCCCAGGACCTTTGCACTTGCTGTTCCTTGAGGTTAGGATCATCTTCTCAAGGGTCGCCTGGGTAGCTCAATCAGTTAAGTGAACTACTCTTGATTTCAGCTCAGGTCATAATCTCAGAGTTGTAAGTCCTGAGTCAGGCACTGTGCTGAGCATGGAGCCTGTTTAATATTCTCTCCCCCCACACCCTGCACCTCCCCACCTCCCTCACACTGGCTCTTTCTCAAAAAAACAAAACAACAACAAAAAAAATCCATGTAACTCCTCCTCTCACCCTCTTCATTCCTTTATCAAATGTCATCTTAGTCATGACCTTTTTAAAATGATAACCTCCCCATCCCAGCACTCCTGATCCCCCTTCCATGCTTCATAGTCCTTATACATATCCATTACATTAAATGATTTATTTCTGTTTATTCATTATTTGTCTCCCACTAGTACAGTTGTCCTTAGGCTTAGTCCCACCATCTTAAAAATGTGTGGTGAAGCTCAGATCTCAGTAACAATTTTTATCACATAGTAATTAGCCCTCTATGCATTATTAGTTAATGGTAACTCTCAAGTCACAAGACATATTTATTATCTATTATCTGGAATATATATACTTAACTTTTTAATTCTGTGAACTCATGTAAGAACATTTTTTTTTAATCGTAGCATTGAACTGCATCACTGTAGTTATTGCTGGTATCAAAGATTTGATCAAAGTTCCTTAGAAGTATAAAATCGAGCCATGTTTGGAACTTGAACTGTATCCAAAAGCTCAGGGAGGCTAAATTAATGTGCTAGAATTAAAAAAATAATAATAAACATAATAAGTTTTTGCTTTCCAACATCATATACAATTACATTTCTCTGTTTTCATTTTTCCTTTCTTACCTCCTCTTCAACTCTGTTCCTTTGCATTTCACATTTTTATCTTTTTTTTTCCAAAAGAAAGGAATTCACTTGAATATTTCAGTTTAAATACAGACACCCAAGCAGGCCTTGTGTTGAATATGCTCCTAGCATTAGAAGTGACACTAATTTTAGGTTTCCAAATTATTATATCTTTCACTGTAATTAAAATAATTCAAAGTAGATATTTTAAGATAATGGAAAAAATACTAGTTAGAAAGAAAGAGCTTGGCCCTAACTATCTTTTGCCATTATGAGGAGTATGAAGGGTCTCTGCCTCTTTCAACTAATGACTTCACAGCCTCCTTTAATCCAAAAATTTCTAGGAAATGCCTAGCTTGACTATGATAAGGTTAAATACAGTTAGTGATCTATGAGTCCTTTGTATTGAAAGTCTCTCTATATTCCTTCATAGTTCTCCTTGGACAATCCTGTTACAGAGTAGCAAAAATATCTGTAAACGAGAAAAAAATTGAAAGCTACATAACTGGTCCTTAAATATTCTGAGTGACTTATTTAAGAATCTAAACATTACATTATTTAGCTGGAAATGCACTGGCTTGTTAAACAAATCACCAATGTCACTATTATAACAGAATAAAAATGAACTTTATATAGCCTAACATTATACATTTCTGTAGTGTTGAACTACAGATGACTTTAGAAGCTAAAAAACAATCGTTCAAACAGAGCAATTTTCTGCATTACTGCTTGACTTTCTGAGAATAACTAACCTTTTACATAATGGAGAATTGGAAGAAAATGGTATTACTAAATAAGATATTTTCACACCTGGTAATCTGGGGAAGGAAAGACTTTATGCCTATCAAGAATGAGATTGCTTCTCATTGTAGTATTTTCTTTACCCACATTTATTATCATACAGGAATAATCCTCTAAAGCCTACTTTGTCAAGTATTTGCATCTATTTAATTTATTGTTCTTATTTTTCAGCTTTTAAAACAAAATTACATTGTATATTACAAAATGATATCCTATTTTCATTGGTTTCTTTAATTTGCTGTCCTACAATTTCTTTTTATTGTTTAAAATTGTCCAGAAGTAATGCTCCATTTAATAAATATAACCAACACATTTTATTATCCCACTAGAACATGTATTTATATCTGGGATTCTGTCATTTCACTAACCATGAGAATTACGTGACATCATCTATGCTCCTAGTCTCTACCTCTGAGCAAATTTTGCATCTCTTAGATATGTTATCCCTGACCTTGCCTAGAGTGGGTCCAGAATCCCAGGTGATAATAAGAGCTAGAAATTTGTAAGAGATACTTTTAGCTACAAATAGTAGAAAGTCTCAACTAACTGTGGGGTAAATCCTGAGATTATTAATTGATCACTAAAATTATGTCTGGCTCCAAGATTCATTTAGTGATTATATAAGGACCTAACCTCTTTTTACCAATTGCAATATCATGGTCAAACTTCTTCCTCAGGTTAATTACTTCTTGGTCACAAGATGGATGCTACCTCTCCAGGATCATGTCCTCAAACCAGCATCACTGACTAAAGATGGAGCAAAGGAAACAGCTTCTCTCTTTATGAGATTATTCCCTACTAGGAGAGGGAACTTTCGCCTTTTTCCTTCTATGACTCCCTTTAGGTAGTGCTGCTGAGAAGCAGAGCAGGCAGATAACACAGATGTGCAAATACATGACTTGGAGCCCACAACAACCTGACTAAAGTCAAGAGAAAAATCAATACTTCAGCAATACGCAGGAAAAGTACCCAATAGCAGGCTCAAGTTAACATTTTTATGCAAAACTCAAAATTTACACACCACTAGCATTCACTGTAGTGCAAATTCTTTCTAAATCTGTTCTCTAAATTTTTTCCCCCAAAAGAAGCTAGCTGGGAATACCAATGACTACACTTCTAGTTACTGTTTACCACATTTCTATGTGGGATATTTTATTGTAACACTATTAAAAAGGGGAGAGAGGTGCCTGACTCCTATGACAACGAAGAGTGAAACATAATTCACATTAGTTGAATGCTCTTCTCCATTTTGTCGAGTTTCAAGGGTTTTCTTGGCTCACCTCACTTTTGAAAACTAAAAGATCGTAAGCATTCTGTCATTTCTCCTTATGTATTTGGCCTAACCCATAAATTATGGGAGATCAGTCAACTGATTTTGGTGGCCTCATATATTCTATTCCTATCTCTTCCTTGGATGCCTGCTTTTTAGCTATTGAAACAACATTATTCTTTGATCGATACCACAACTACAATAAAAAGAGCAAAACTAATAAATAAATAGGACCTTGCTAATAAGTGGTTGAGTCTTTGAGTACTTGAAGGATGAACCTTTAAGTTATGGGCCATCTTCCATCCCCCACCTCCTGCTGCCCTTTTATTCCCAAGGGACCAAAAAGTTCGAAGTTTGAAAGGGATGATAATATAGGGTAAGGAGAAAGAAAAAAAACTATGACTATTTTTCATCCATATATGCCTTAGCAATTACTATTTGCCAACCACAGTACTAAGCACTGGGTATGTACTAGAGAACAAAGTGATAGGGTCCCTGACCTTGTGGAACTTACAATCTAGAGAGAAAGAGCAGCTGCAATTGACTGAACAAATACATACACACATATCTGAGATTTTCACAGTGCTATATAGTGTCCAAATGCCATACGGTACGTATAGAGTATAACAGAGGGGAGCCACTCAGATAACGTTCCTAGGAGAGGAAGGTCTCTCTGAGAATGTACTTCCTTAGAAAAGCCCTGAAGGATAACAGGAAGCCAGATACATACCAAACCAGGGGAAGAGATCTCCAAGGAGAAGACACGTCATGCGTACATTCATGAGGCAGCAAAGAACATGGTATGCTTGGAGAACTGAAAGGATTCCTCCGTGGCTGAAGCACAGGGTATACAGAGAAGAGTGGAGTTAAGAGGAAACAGAAAAGAAAGACCGACGCTAGATCATGGCAGAGTTGGAGTTTTGTTCAAGTGAAATGGGAAGTCACTGGAGGCCTTTGGAGGGGTATAAGGGGAGAGAGTAAACTTAGGGTAAAATATATATATCTGATAATTTTATTCATACATATTTTTCGTGCGTGTGTGTGTGTGCGTGTGTATACAAACACATATATACATATATCTCTTATTATTTTCCTCTTTTCAGGAAGATTTATTAAAGAACAAAAGTTTGGGGGTGGATCTTTAGGACAGACTAGCTCTTGCTGAGCTTTCCAAAAATGGTCTGATAATTCATACACTAGTTTGAAGAAGAGAATACTGGAAAAAAGGGTAGAGCAAATGTCAGGGGAATGCAGTTAACATAGCAAAATGCGCTCAAGAGAGGACCTCAGGGTAAAGTTTCATTTGGCTTACAGTGCTAAATTCTTTCATTCATAGGTTGTAAAACCCTACACTTCTTAAGTCATTTTTTGGGGAAAAAATACACTCAAACAGCTGTGTGTTTGTAAGTGTGGTGATAATCAAACATCCCATTCCACTTTTCCCTGCAAGGGAAGCTGATACTAAAGAAGGAGAGAGCAAAAACTAATGTGATTAAATCAATATGGAAAACAAATCTGAAATAGCTTTGTGTTTATTCATATATCTAGAAATTCTCCAGGGATAATTAGGATATTCCAGTGTCCCAAGGGGTTTTAAGAAATTGCTCCACTTAGATCTCCCACAACAAGTTGGGTCTTCAATAGGAAGAGCACTTAGAAAGCAAGCCAGGGTTTAGGCCTAGGAAAAATCTCCTGACATGCGTGTTAACACCCTTCTCGGTGCTAATGAAAGCACCGCGTAGCTCTCAGGGGGCCCTACCCCTCACACAAGTCTCCGTCTTGGTGGTAACACACCTCCTCCTCATGCACATCGAAGTGCGAAAACTCAGACTCACAGCATCCCAGAGTTTTAAAGCTGGAAAATAAACCTACGTGAAAAAGAGCAGTCTGACTACTTCCATGCTTTTACCTCATAGGATCACAACAAAAAATATATTCTCTCCTCCCCAAAGATTTGTCTTCAGGCAGACTAACCACTTATGGGAGGGAACACACCATTCCTCTTCTTGTTTGAAAATTACACATATAAGAAACTTCAATCCAAATTTTCTCCCCCAAGGAACTGTATGGATCACCTCAAATTCACCAGTGCAATTCTGGGTTCTAGGACTTCAAAGCTGAGGTATATTCAAAGATGCAAGATCAATACAAAGACAAAGTCAGGGTTCAGGTTATTTAATGAGTCTGGTACTCGTTGTGTATATGGTGTTAAATCCAGAAATAAAAAGATATTACCAAGTTTCTTATGACACTCCCAATAGAAAGTTTCCAACTCCCTAGATTGGGAAAGTAAACATATTTTGCTATGTATATGGCATTATGTATTCTGCTGTTTCAGGGAAAATAAGTCAATATATTACATCTTGCCTTTCAATGAAATTTTTAAAAATATCTCTAAATCAATACTTTCTCTGTGGAAAGTTCAGCATATTGTTCTCTGCCCTGTGAGCAATTCCTAACTTGTGACTTCAGAGATATCATTTGTTCTGAGATTTAATGTAAATATTTTACTGTTGAAGGCTTTCAAGGGCAAACAGAAGAGTATTATTGTATAATCATGATTGAGACACAGATTTAATGCTGTAGTCAGGAGAAATCAGTAGACTCTATCTTCTCATATGTACCAATAATTCTTTTCAGAGAAAGCCACTACAATGTGAATTCCTAGACCCATATAACTGATGAGACTTTCACTCACCAGTACAACTATTAAGGCCCAAGATTTGTGTCTCTCTCCCATTTCTGAGGACCCTCTACACTGGTTCCTGGTGATGAGGAAATTGTAACCACAACATATTATACAGCAATTTGATCAATCTTTTTTTTAATAAAGATTTTTTTTAATATATTCATTTGAGAAAGAGAGAGAGAACAGGAACGGGGGGAGTCCAAGGGAGAAGCAGACTCTCCGCTGAGCAGGGAGCCTGACATGGGGCTCCTTTCCAGAACCCCAGGATCATGATCCAATCCAAAGGCAGATACCCAATCAACTGACGGAGCCACCCAGGAGGCCCAAAATTTAATCAATCTTGATTCTACTAAGAAAATGGTGGCCGAGTGCAAGGAAAATATTTTTTCACATGAAGCGGTTTACCACACACAAAAGCTTTAAATATATATTCTTTCAGCATTTAAACCTCAGCTCAACTGTTACCACTTCAGATAAATCACCCCTATCTGGAGGGTAAATCATTCTCATTCTAAATCATTCCCTCAAGTAACTTCATCCAGTAGGTCGAACAATGGCCCCAACCCAAAATGTGCATGATCTAATCCCAAGAACCTGTGAATGCTACCTTATATGGCTAAAGGGACTTTGCATATGAGAGTAAACTAAAGATTTTGAGATAAATTAGCCTGGATTATCTAGATGGACCCAAAATATAATCACAATGGTTCTTGTAAGAGGGAGGCAAGAAGTTAAAAATCATTAGTGGAAGATATGATAGAACTGAGAGACTGGAGAGATGTAAGGGAGGGAGTGTGAGCCAAGGAATGCAGGGGACCTCCAGAAGTCCAATGAGGCAAGTAGACGGATACTCCCCTAAACCTCCAGAAATAACAGCCGTGCCAACACTTTGATTTTAGACCTCTGACCTCCAGAACTTTAAGAGAATAAATTTGTGTTGCTTTAAGCCACTAAGAGCAAAAGGAAGCTAATAAATACACTTAATTTGCATTCTTCCCAGCACTTACTCCTACCTGAAATTCCCTATTTCTGAATTTCATTGTTCACTGAATTTCTTCAAAAATTTGAATATAAATTCCCTAATATGGTCATAGCACTTGTTTGTCTTGTTGGCTGCAGAAACCCCAGCACTAGGAAGAGTGTCCCAAATACAACAAGTGTGGCATACATACTGAAGAAGTACAAGAGCTACAAAGAGACACAGAGGTGAACATCAAACCTTGTTCTTCTGATAACTGTGGCCTTCTTCACTAATTAGGTCAGCATTACCTTTATTTCTTAGGAAAGAAAAACTGGTGATGACAGATGGTAAACGTGTTTTAACAAATCTTTGAATCTGGTCATTGTAACTGCTTTACTGAAAAGTCTGAACTTTCCTGAGGTGCAAGTATAATTCTCTTTATATTGTTCTCTAACCATTATACTGTTCTTCCCTGTTCCTAAAAGACATCTAGAGCACATCCAAATTTAGTCCAACTTAAGCTTTAAATATCATACCTAATCTAACACTCCCCTCTTCATTGTCCTGTGCTTCTCCTTAAATTCCTTTTGATCCCACTGCTGTCTGCAGATAAAGACCTAAGGTTTGATTCAATAGGATGACAGCAGCAGGCCTAGTTCAGGTGCCTTTTAATAAACTTTCCAGAAGTATGCTTAATATCTTATTATTTTTAACGCTGTTTTTCAAGTTGAGAAACAAATGAAGCAAAATGATGATAACGGCTTTCTTTTCTTACCACGTAAAGAAGTTGTGAGATGAACAAAGCACAGATTACAGGAAAGTACTTTGTGAAGTGCAATGTCGTAGAGCTGTGGAAACCAGAGTCAATTAGGATATGGAAGGGAAATCACATTTGCTGAGCCTCATTATGGTCCACAAAGCTGCCTTAACATGCGATAGCACTTAACCTTCCCAACAATGCAACTGAGTGTATGATAATTTGAGACTCAAAGACAGTAAGAATCATGTCCACATACACATTGGCTAATATAATAAGAGGTCAGCTGGATTCAAAGTCAGTCTCCAAAGCTCATCTTCTTTCCAAAATATCGTATTTTAACAAAGAAACAAAAAACAAAACAGCTTATTATCAATAGGCTCTTCTGACTTCAAAGATGATGATACATATATAAATAATATATAGAGATTACACAGTTATGTTTTAGGATTACATGCATAACGATGAAAGCAATATGATTTCTTATATGCCAGTGAGTGTAGGCTAATGAGCTGGGAGATGAATGATGCCATATTTTTTAAACTATTTTGCTAAAGTAAACTTAATTTTTGCCCTTTGGAACCAAAATATAAAGACTGGCTTAAGGCCACTGAATCCCAGTTAATGCATTTCAAGCATGACATCTGTAAAGAACTTGCTAAGAAATGAGAAGAACTAACTAGAGGGTATTTCATCTTTCCAAAGGCTGTCCTTGAGTAAGAAAAGAATGTTCAGTGGAGAAAAATTAGTACTGATTTGGGAAATTTAAACTCTTTGTATAAGATCCCTAATATTGGTATCTGGGATGCCTGGGTGGCTCAGTCAATTAAGCTTCCCACTCTTGATTTTGGCTCAGGTATGATCTCAGGGTTGCGAGATTGAGCCCTACATCAAGCTCAGGCACTGGGCATGGATGCTGCCTAAGATTCTCTCCCTGTCCCTTTGCCCCTCCTTTAAAAAAACAAAATAAAATAACTCTAATACTGGTATCCAACTTATGTATATTCACCACTTCCTAACACAAATATGAAAAACTACACTACAAGGGCGCCTGGGTGGCACAGCGGTTAAGCGTCTGCCTTCGGCTCAGGGCGTGATCCCGGTGTTCTGGGATCGAGCCCCACATCAGGCTCCTCTGCTAGGAGCCTGCTTCTTCCTCTCCCACTCCCCCTGCTTGTGTTCCCTCTCTCGCTGGCTATCTCTGTCTCTGTCAAATAAATAAATAAAATCTTAAAAAAAAAATGAAATACTACACTACAGATTGGACTGGATTTAATTTGCACAAATTACTCAACAAATAGCAGGCTGTCTTCAAGAACATGAGCGGTTTAGAGATGAAAATGGCTTTTTTTTTCTTCCCAGCATTCTTTCCTTTCTTTGAAATCTCTTCCTCCTTCTACTCTCTTTTATTCCAGTGCAAGTATAGAAAACAGAATATTGGACTTTCAATAGAATTCTCTACAAAAATGACTAAAAATAAACAAAATATATTAGGCTTAAAGGCCAGAAGACATTGATTTATAACTTTCATAATATTCATGTATTACACCACCTGCTAGATTGTAGCTGACTACAAGAGAAACACCAAATCTAAGTAAGGCCCATTACAGGACCTTGATCCTCTGGACATAGGTGACTGAGCCAGGGTGGTCCCCTGAACCAAACCTGAGCTTTAAGATAATATCTCTGGGATTTTTCATTTTGGTGGTAGAGATCTAAGTTGTGGATCTTGAAAGACTATCTCTCTCATATGCTGTATGTTGAAAATCTACAGAGAAGAGATAAGACAGAAGGAGTCTTAACAGGGTTCCAGACATACATACAATTTCACTTTTTAACTCTCTCTTCAGCAATATAGGAGTCTTTCAATAAAATCTCAAATTTGCCTGTGCTCATTTGAATTGGATTTCCATGACTTATAGGCATACAATTCCTGAATTAAACATAAATATCAAGACCAACGGAATAGTCTCTCATGGTGTCAGCAAGTTTAATCAATGTCAGCTATGAAATTTAAGAAAAAGTTGATTTGTTTAGTGTTCAAAAAGGAAATATTGGATTTAAAAATGTGTGCTTTTATTTTTACTTTCAAGAATGAAAATTCTATTCTTTCTTCTCAGCCACTAAGCTACATATTACCTAAGAAGTGACCTTAGCTTTGAATACTGATTACTGATCATGCATAGTACTAAATACTCACTGAATATACAGCTAAGATTCCTGAAGTTAACCAAGGGAGAACATTTATCATATTTTAATAACACTCATATTAAATGGTAAAGCAAAATAATAATAGTAAAAAATATTGAAAACAAACTATGAAGGGGGAAAAAAGTAAGATCATTTACTCAAACTTGTCAATGGTTTCCTAAACTAAGGCATATACATGCACCACCACCAACACCCCACCATCATTTTAAGTATGAAGATTCTTAAAAATTCATACTTCATTTTTATATTTGAGCAAAATCTCATCCTTGGCATTTAACCATGACCCTGGATTTGGGAGGCTTTGGAACAGCTTAATTGGGGAAAGATGTGTGTTCTGCTTATTAACTAATCACAAAGTGGGTATGAGTTTTAGAATGAGAAAGAATAAAGGAATAAGGAGCCAATGGAAAAGAGAGACAAAAAAGACATCCCTTCTATGGTTCCTTATTTCTAGTTTTCCTATGTTCCAACAGACTAATGCTAAATAAAAAATGGGTAGTAATACTGTCCATGGGAACATGATGCTTATGCTATTTAAGTAACTCTGTACCTCTCATTCCCCTCCCACCACTAAACAAAATATATCTCCTTTCTCTTTCTTATCATTATAATGTGTGATTTTTAATGAAAAGGATTTTGCTCTTCAGCCATTAACAAAAGAATCTTACACATACATTTTACTCAGTCTTTCTTTGTAGGAACTGTATATTTTCACCATCAATGAAATTTCGAATGATGTCAGCAGCTAGAGTGAGGCTGTTCACAAAACATATAAACAAAAATGTGGTCACCATCCTCTAAGATGACCCCCAGTGATCCCCATCTCCTTGTATTTAGACTGTTGTGTAATACTATCCCCTGGAGTAGGATTTAGTGACTCGATTCTCTTGAATATGATGTTGCAGAGGCAAAAGGATTTGCTTCCAGGATGACTAACAAAACAACTATGGCTTCTACTTGGATGTCCCTTTTGCTCTTTTGCTTACTTGGTTTGAGGGAAGCCGGATGCTATATTGTGAGCTGCCTTTTGGAGAGGCCCACATGGCAAGCACCTGGCCAAGAGCCAAAGAGGACCTGAGGCCTGCCAAGGACCACACTTGGGTGAGCATGGAAGTGGACACTCCATCAGTAAGACTTTGAGATGATTTGAGTGCAGCCTCGTGAGTGGCTCTGGGTCAGGGGCACCCAGGCCCTGGATTCCTGATCTACAAACACAGAGATAATAAATGTTTGGTGTTTTAAGGTACTAAGCTTTGATTACATAGTAAAAGATAACTAATATAAAAAGCAATAAATTCTCCCTCTGACTATAAAACATTACGGTTATCAAATTAATTTTCAGTGCTGAAAAATGCAAATCCACCTAAGTAGGCTGAATAATTGCTGGATTGAAAGGAATCAATCAAGAAAACATATTTAACTATCTCTATATCTCTATTTATATCTATATCATCTATCTGAGGGAGCTGGTTGACCACGGAAAAGACCATCCTGTTGTGAAATAGAGTGAACAAGCTATTGTATCCTGGTACCAGTAAGTATTAACTTTATATAATTATCTGCATCAGTTTATTGAGCAATTTTCTGATTATGATATAGCTTATGAGCCATTCATATAAGCTGAAATTATTGCCTCTGCTTTTTCCCAAAGTATCTCGACGTATTTTCATGATGATTTATAAGTGAACTTGTCATTTCGCTTGCTATGTAGTTCTGTCTACAGTGGTAAATAAACCAGTTATATGTATATTAATATTTTGGCCCACGTGACAATGGTATTTCTCATTGTGCCGATAAAATCAGGTTTCTCAGCCAGATGTTCCATCACAGTAAATTTACTAAGTTCATGAAAGCCACTCTGAAATCTTATAGGTAGAAGCCTGTTAGTCTTCTCTCCAGATGGATGTTTTCGCCTCTGATGTCTCTCTTTTAATTAAACAGATACACACGTTTCCCACTTTAACAGAAAATAATCTTCCAGATCTCATTTTGAGGGTAGCTTAATAATTTTTAACAGCTCTATTGAGTTTATTTAATGCCATAAAATTCACCTATGTTAAGTGCGCGATTCGATTTTAGGACATTTATACAGTAGTGCGACTAACACCACAATACAGTTTTAAAATGCTTTCATCACCCCAAATTGCCTTGTGCTCACTTACAGTCAATTCCCACGTCTACCCCCAGCTGCAGGGAACCATGGATCTACTTTCTGTCTCTACAGTTTTGTCTTTCCCAGGATTTCAAAATCAGCGAGATAATACAGTCTGTAGTCTCTTGTGGCGAGATTCTTTCACTCAGTCCGTAGTTCTGATACTCATTCATGTTGTTACATCAATGCGTAGTTCATTCTATTTGTTGCTGGATAGTATCCATTATTTACTCGAATGAATTGAAAACCCTCACAAAAACCCACACGTGACTGTTTTAGTAGCCTTATACATAATTGCCAAAGCTCAGAGGCAACCAAGATGTCTTTCAGGAGGTGAATGAATGAATGAACTGTGGTACATCCAGATAAGGGAGTGTTACTCAGCTCTAAAAAGAAATTAGCTATCAAGCCATGAACAGACACAAAGGAACTTAAATGCATATTACTAAGTGATAGAAGCTCATCTGAAAAATTTACCTACCGTGTGATTCTGACTATAATACTCTGGAAAAGCCAAAATTACAGTCAATAAGTAGATCGGTTTTTGCCAGGGTGGAGGTGGGGGAGAGAGATGAATAGGTGGAACACAGAGGATTTTTAGGGTAGTGACATACTCTGCATGATATTGTAATGGTGTATATATGACATTATGCATTTGTCCAAACCCATACAATGTGCAACATCAGGAGTGAACCCTATGGTAACCTATGGACTTTGGGTGATTATGATGTGTCATTGTAGATTCACTCTTGGTAAAAACAAAAAACAAAAAAACAAATCCCAGACAAAGGATCAAAAAAACGCCTCCTGTTTTTCCCCCCCTGGTGAATGATACTGGTAATAGGAGAAGCTATGCACATGGGGGGGAGGAGTATATGGGAAATCTCTGTACTTTTCTCTCAATTTTACAGTAAACCTAAAACTGCTCTTAAAAAATAAGTCTTGGGGTACCTGGGTGGCACAGTCAGTTGAGCGTCTGGTGGAGCCAACTCCTGGTTTCCGCTCAGGTTGTGATCTCAGGGTTTTGAGATGGAGCCCTACGTCAGGCTCTGCGATTAGCTGGGAGTCTTCCTGGATTCTCTCTCCCTCTCCCTCTACCTCTCCCACTCATGCTCTCTCACTCTCTCTCTCTTTAAAATAAATAAATCTTTTAACAAATTAAGCCTTTCTTTTTAAAAAGCACATTCTTCATAGATTTTGGAACACAAGTCTTCTATCAGATATACATTTCACAAATATTTTCTTCCAGTTTCTCTCTAGCTTTTTATTTCTTATGTTGTTTTTTATGTTGTTTTTTGAAAAGCAAACAATTTTGATAAAGTTCAATTTATCATTTTTTTAAAATTTTTTATTTTTTTTAATTTTTATTTATTTATTTTTTTAGTCACACTGGAAAATCTTTGTCTAATCCCTAGATTACAAGGATTCCCTTCTGTGGTTTCTGATACAGTTCTCACCCAAGCCAAAATCAAGGTGTCACATGGTGATCTATCTTTCTATAGGTTCTAGGGTAGAATCCATTTCCGTGTTCATTTGGGTTGCTGAGAGAATTTAATTCCATATGACTGCAGAACTGAGGTCCCTGTTCCTTCTGTGGCTATCAGGTGAGGACTGATCTCAGCTTTTAGAGGCCACCCATATTCCTTGCTTCAACTACCTTCCCCTATCTTCAAAATCAGTAATGGCAGTCAAGTCTCTCACAATTTGAACCTTTCCTCCTTCTGACCACAGCCAGAAAAGGTCTGCTTTTTCTAAAAAGATTTTATTTATTCATTTGAGAGACAGAGAGAGAGACAGAGAGAGAGACAGAGTGTGTGTGTGTGTGTGTGTGTGTGTGTGTGTATGAGTGTTTGTGGGCACAGGGGGAGGGGCAGAGAGGGAGGGAGAGGGACAAGCAGACTCCATGCTGCTCAGGGAGTCCCACATTGGGCTCAGTTCCAGGACCCTGAGATCATGACCTGAGCTGAAACCAAGAGTCAGACACTTAACTGACTGAGCCACCCAGGGGCCCCCAGAAAAGGCCTGCTTTTAAAGACTCATGTGATTAGAAGTAGCATAATTTCAGTTTTTACATTACTTTAGTCTTCTAGTCTTTTAGATGCTAATGTGAATGGCATTCTTACTGATTTTTAATGCTATTTCTGGAGTGTTTCAACAAAAATACAAACATAAAGAGACAAAATTAAAGACATCTAATTTTAATCATGTGAAGCAAAAATGGATTTCTTATAACACTGTAAGAAAAAAAATTTGTGTAATTTTTTAAAATTGAGTAAGGAAAGCCACAATGAAGAAAGAAGAGATAATATCCCTAATCACACAGTGAATTTATGGCATAGTTTGAGAGTCAGCTCCATAAAATTGTGCTCACACTTGCACCCCATGAGATCCCTTAATCTACCTGTAAGTTAACTCATTCACTGTAATTTGTTAGACTCGGGCAGTAAAAATTACTTTTAAATTTTAAACATGCTTAATTTCCTATCTTTGAAACTTTAAGAGATGTAGAAGGAATTTCTTCTATTTTTCCACTTTAAATGCTAATAATTAAGAATGAAATGTTGAGGGGCACTTGGGTGGCACAGTCAGTCAAGTGTCCGAATCTTGATTTGGGCTCAGGTCATTATCTCAAGGTCCTGGGATTGAGCCCGGGCTCCACACTCAGCAGGGAGTCTGCTTCAATTTTTCTCTCTCTTCCCCTTCCCCTCTCTAAAAAATTAATAAATCTTAAAGAATGAAAATGTTGAGTGAGACATTCCATATGTATATTACAGGGTCCATTTCATACTTAGGCCAGTACATTGCATAGTAATATTTTACAGACACATATGTGAAAATGATACATACACACACATATACATGAATCTCATGTCAGGCGGACAGTTGAAAACAAGATAAAACATCCCTAATGTCGTACTCCTTGAACAAACCAAAATCCCTTTATAGCTCTTCAATATTAGTATCCTCCCCTTTCTTCTCTGAACAATTATTTTGAAGACTTATGTTTTCAAATATTAACCTGTATTTTCAAAATTTCAAATATTAACCTCTATTCAAATCTCTATTTGATTTTGTCTAATGTGAGTCATCAAGAATCTGTCAAGTAGCATCTTTGAAATCTTTATGATGAGTCCCAACATCACCATTCCCATGGACCATTATTCGTGCCACTTCTTCCTTCTCAGGGATAGACCAATTCTCTACTCTCCTGTAGTTGGCATGAGGCAACTGTTAGATGAGCTCTTGGTATATACACACATAAAAGACAATCTGCTCTTTTGAGTTGTTAAGAACTAGGCTCTCTCATGGTTCAGTCCTTTACTGTGAGTGTTCAACCGTGCCTTCACGCAATGACATTCACAGAAGTGCCAGTGTCTGAGTCTGTGGTTCTTTTTCCACAACAGTATTGTAATAAATAGTAATGACAAGGTATTTGCTATAGTGTGACATTCTAAAAATGAAATTATGTAATAAAAAAGTAGCTTATTTGCATTCATACTCTTAAAAACTTTTGGAAATGATCAAGGTAAACATCTCTTCTGTAATTTTAAAATATCAACAATCAAAAATATGTGTTTCAATTAAATGTCTACATTATTATTTCTTTAACTTTCCAATAATATGCTTAGATACGTGTTTTCATCATTAACAAGCATTAACATCCATTTCTCACAATAAATATTTATAAAAATAGGAAAAAATATCGACCAGAAATACAGTATTGAATCACACACACTCAGAGTTGATAATCTTTCTTAAAATAATAATTAGAATTGTTTGTACACATTAAATATATTACTGAAGTCACTGTGATATTACTCAGCCATTGCTAATCAGTCTGAACTATTAATTAAACTTAATGGGCTATATTTTCCTGTCATCCACAACATGTGGTTTATAATTCCTAAAGAATTTAAATTAGATATCAGAATCGAAACTGAAAGAACAGAAAGCTAAAACAAGCAGTTTTAATTCAGACAACAATTGATTAAATAATAGATTTTATAAGATAAAATCATTAAATAATGACTAAAAAAAAAAAGCCACCTCTGACTCCATCTGTATTCATGACAGGAGACCTGCATCCCCACATTTGTCATTCACTCCCACTAACACTTCCATTGAATTATGCAGTTGCTTACTAAAGCATTCAATGTGTCACAGCATAAGTGGCCACCAGTCCATAAATTTCAAATTAATTAGTTTTTAATTTATCTGTATTCACCAATATACTTCTAGTCTCACTATGCAGTCGGGTCATTCTTTCCTGTATTAATTGTATAATTCCTACAGTGTAAAATAACAGATCTTGCTCTTGAGAGAGCTAAAGCATTTAGACAAAGAATGAGTTACAAACTCCTAGGAATCACCTAAAAGGCGGCAACACCAGCAGTTTATTACATCTGCAACTGCAGTATGATTCTGCCATTTGTGTTCAGTACTGATTACTTAGTACTCTTTCATGTTCTGGACTTATTATCTGTAGTAGAGAGTGTTATAATAACTTTTTTAAATGTCCTTCATTTGACTATGTACGCTAACATATTTGCACAGAACGTTCAAGCTTTTTTTTTCCCTCCCTCTTGAACAATATGCTTCCCTTGCCTTAGAAGAACTCATATGCTAAAGAAAGTAGGGAACATTGATTAAGATGCGAGCCAGCAAACACCCAAACAGTTTTCCCTCTTATTGGAGAAGGCTACAGTGCATGATGGCTAGTGACACTTTGTTATAGAAACTGCTTGGATGGACTGGACAAAACAACCATCTTGGCAGAAAGGAGCCATCCTAAAGTGGCCTCTGTTCTGCATTTTTACTTCCAATTAACACTGAAAATTGTGGCTTTACTGTAATAATTGCAGTTTTTGTTAATGTGTAAAGTTATTTTGTAAACCATCCCTACAGTTTAGTGAAACAAATATAGAAGGGAAATAAACTAAGAAGTAATATAATAAACTACAGAATAATGCATTTACTATTATCGGTTCTCCTATTAATTAATAATAATAGTGTTAATAATACTATTTATTTTACTAGATTTTATTTTACCCGAGGCCAAATTTACCCCCAACAATTCCCTGAAAAACACTAGTATCTGAATCTACACATTATACATTGGATCACAAGTTGCTTTTCTTCTCCTCCTCCTCTTCTTCTTCATCTTATTCTTCTTTCTTCTTCTTTTTGCAACAACTCAACCCAAGAGAGTTGTGTTTAATTTCAAGGCATTTTTGTCACTCCCCAAAAAACCCCCACATCCATTAGCTTTTGGTCTCCATTCCCCTTTACCCCCAACCCCTGGTAACCATTTACATTCTTTCTCTATGGATTTGCCTGTTCCAGACTTTCCACATAAGCGGAATCATGCAATATATAGTTTTGTGACTGGCTTCTTTCACTTAGTTTAATATTTTCAAGGTTCATCAATGTTGAAGCATGTATCAGTACTTTGTTCCTTTCTTATTTTAAATAATATTCCATTGCACAAATATATCGCATTTTATTTAGCTATTCATCAGTTGATGGACATTTGAGTTGTTCCATCTTTACCTATTGAGAAATGCTGCTATGAACATTCATGCACCAGTTTTTTGACGAACATATGCTTTCAGTTTTCATCAGTATATACTTTGGAGTGGAAATACAGAGCCACATCTTCTCCAACACTTATTGTTATCAGTCTTTTTAATTATAGCCATCCTGGTGGGTATGAAACAGTATCTAACCGTGATTTTAGTTTGCATTTTTCTAATGGCTATAGTTTACATTTCTATAATGGCTAATGATGGCTAATGATCCTTCCCCATACTTATCATTCATTTGTTTATCTTCTTGGAAGACATGTTTATTCTTATCCTTCACTCATTTTTAAATTGGGTTCTTTGTCTTTTTACTGTAGAGTTACAAGAAATTCTTTCTGGGTTCAATTTCATTTGTACTGAAGTACAAACTCTAGTGGCTTTTTCAGACAAAATCTTTTCAATGTTAGACTCCCTTCGTTTGAAAAAAAAAAAAAACTTTTGTCTTTTCTCTATCTTCTGGTGATAGTCTGCTACCCCTGGGTTGTGGAAATATCTTTGTAGGGAGGTTTCCTTTTTCCTTCTGCTGGTCCCAGGAAGTTTCAGTGTTTTGCTTTGGGATCTCCATATCCTGCAATGATGTTAAATCAGACTCCACATTCATGCATGGCCCAACTGGGGGCTGAAATCGCCAATAGAATCCTTTTTTTCTACTCCAAGTCTGAAAAAAATTCCTCAGGCAAAGGGCAGAATTTTTCTAAACCTCCTTTTACTAGGAGGGTCCCAGATTTATTCAGGAGTCTCAGTGTTAGGTCCTTCTGTCCTATGAACTCAGGTTACATCTTGCCCCCCTTCTCCCATTAAAATGATACTCTCTGGGGCACAGTATCACCATTTCCTACTTTTCTGCCTAGGAGTTCCCCCATCACTTCTTACATCTTCAGATTTCCTATTATTTCTCTGGAGCTTACTTTTGTATTATACATATCTGTGTCTTGTCATATGAGAGATTCACATACTATACACATTATACATTGAATTACAGATTGCTTTTAAGAGTGATGCCTCCCACAGAGGTGATTATGATTTAAAAGTATATGGGTATGGCTGAAAAAGCACAATACTAATGGCCTTCTAAATAACCCTTATAAATAAATGAAACATTGTCATCACTTTACCATCGCCACTATTTTAAGAACCTCTCACTGTATCTGTCTATTAGCCCCAACCTCTTGAAGCATTTGCTAAAAAAGATGTGCCCTATTCCTGATAGTTTCATTTCATATAGGATTAGCCCTATGTTCACAGCTGCCACAAATTATTTAAGTTATTCTCAGGGATCTTCACAGAAGTTTCCCTTCAAATCCTCACTTGAAATCATTCTACTGCTTATCCATTTTTTAAATGACCTGCAAAAATGTAACAAGTCTGAAACTGGTAAACACTGATAGTCATGGTAACAAGCCTTCAGTAAAATAAAATCAGCAACAGAGTAGAGTTTCACCTGATACCAAATCTGGTATAGTCAAAGTTCCTGGAATTCTCTCTACTCTGATTTCAATTGCAGTGATGAAGTTTATGTAAACCTTAGTGAAAAATAGATCTCAGTTGTTGCACCTAAACTCTGAAATATTTTGCTCCAACCAGGTTTATCATAAGGTATTCTGTAGCCAGTGCAAAGATGTCAGTAAACATTCAAGGAACAAGCAAGTAATTTTTTTGGCTTCAGTTTTCTGGGTCTTCCTTTTTGCTAACATATATTTTTAAATGGCATTCCAGAAATGAGCATAAGAACCTAACATAGGTAATATGTGCATGCACTGTCCTGATTCATAGTAAATGCTCAGGAAACATTATGTGAACAAAAGCTCTAGGTGAACACCTTTGGAGATACAGCAAAAAATAAGGAGCAGTGGCTACTTTCAAAGATCTTATAATTTTCTTAAGGAGGCGTGACAAAAATAGGTAATAATTAAAACCCATTATATAATTTAAATAAGTGTGAAAGACTATAAATAAGCGATATTAGCCACTCTGTAAGTAGTCATTAACGTCTGCTTTAGGTACCTACTATAGGCTTCCAGAGGTCAGAATTTAGAAAATTTTAGACAATAGAGCTCAAAGGATTTAGAATTAGAACTGGGTATTTTGAGGGATCCTAAGGAAAACACTCAAATTGGTCCTAAATCTCATAGATTACCATGAAACAATTTTTCTTTCTTTCTTATGTGAAAGATGAAAAGAATAGATTATGATCATCTTCCTTTATCAAGACTGCCAAGCAAGATCACTCTGCCCTTTCCTGTACAATTCCTGCAGATCTGCTCCAAGAGTGAATAATGAGCACATCTGCGGCTTAAGGCCCCGTATTCATCCTCTTTCCCAGTCTAAGTCCCTGAATACTGATTAGGGAGCTAGGTAGGTATCCCTATGTTCCCACACCAATTCAAAGGATTGGCATTTACCTACTGAGGCTGTAATTTGATTTCACCAGGGGCTCTCAATCTCTGTCCCAGGTAAAGTAATGAAAAACAAAGGGTCAAAACACCGCTTGCCAGAGGGCTAGCCTCATCTGTCTGATCCAGTCCTGAAGTCTAGGATCATTTAATATTTTCAGAGTCCCACCTTTTCCCATCCTTTCATCTTTAATGAAAGTAATATGGGAAAAATCCTAAAATCATCTGACTGAGAAGAAAAGGAATATTATATCATTGATCTTGTTCTCTTGGAGCTCTGAAGTTTCCTTTTCACTGTTTATAGAAAGAATAGGTACACAATCTTCCAGAAACAAAGCAGTCCCAATTTGAGAGACACTGGACAAAAGAGGCCGAGGGTTTGAACAGGCAAATGTGTGCCAGGGAGCACCCTGAAGGTGAGAGGAATGAGACGAGCAAAATTCACTCTGGCAAGAAACCAACAGGCATATTTAGGGGATTTGAATGAGCCAAGTTGGCCAGTGATGATGATTTCTGTAACAATATAATGGGACATGAGGCATGATAAATGGAAGTGGAAACTAGGCTGCAGAGTACCTTGAAAGCTATACTACGGAGGATCCTGTAAATGTCAAGGAACCACTTACAGTTTCTGACTCAGGAAGCAACAACATCAAAAGGAATTTTAAAAAATAATTGTTGGGCTCTATCGAGGTGAGATGAGATGGAAAAGTTGAGAGAAAGGACAGTCATGTTGCTGGCAAATCGAGATATCATCTGGCCACGGGAAGAATTGTGGGGAAAAGAAAAGGAAGAAAGGAATGAATGGGTAGAAGGGTCTGAGTGGCAGATTCCAAGGCTGGTTAACTACCTGGAAAAGGGTGGTTAAACCAATTGGTGGTTACCTATTAAAACCGATTAGTTATTATCAGCTGCCTGAACCTTGAGCCGACCGTCAAGGCCACCAAGGCCCTCACATCTAAGACACTGTAGAACAGAAAGAAGTGAGACCTACCCATCATTGTGCATTCCTTCTCCTGACTTCATTATCCCTATGAAATGATACTGGCCTGGGACAGGCTACCTGTCACAGGTGTAATTTCTCAATATGCTTTCATAGAAGAAAAGTCTTGAGCTTTTGTTGGCTAGTCTTCCATCTTCTAAGACTCTTCTTTCTCCCATCCTGGCCCAGTGTCCTCTTTCTGAATTCTCAACATTAAATTGTTTACACTGGCTTTGTCAAAGACTACTCCCAGATAACATTCATGCTTTATTTAGGCTTGTTGGGTTTTAAATGAAGAATCCCTTAAATTACCCAAAGGAAAAAGAGGTATGTGGCAAGAATATATATGAATTACAATGGGAACTGGAATTTGCAAGGGGGGACCACTCCCTCCATCTCTGCACCAAGGACAGAGAGGTCTCTGCTTTCTTCTGTACACCTGCTTGAATCTTACCTCTAACAACCATCCTTTGGTAGCTCCTAGTTCCTTATTCTCCATTACTTTGTTTTGTACCTGGACCATCACGGACCTTCAGCCCTGACTTACCTCATGTTCTTTCAACTACAGCTTTTTTCTAAGATTATTTTTTTCTAGTACAAATTATATCATCAGTTGTCATCAGTCACCTAAAAAAAAAAAAAATCTTCTAGTACAAAGTACAAAGAAACTGAGAAAATCTAATTGGCCCAGGCTATTTTTGAGGTATGACAGAGTTTATATGTCACTAGCTGACCTAGAGTTTTTATACCATGGGCTAACCTGTGGGTTAGATATATTTAGGTCCTTCTGCTACAAAGAAATACGAAGAGAGATGACGTGGTATTGCAAAACACACCATCATTTTGTTAAGAGTATATGCTGCTGTAGCAAATTACCACTAATGTACTGGCTTAAACAATACAAATTATCTTATAAGTTCTATACACTGGAATTTTGACACACATGTCACCAAGCCAAGAATCAAGGTTCCATATGGCTACATTCCTTTCTGGAAGCCCTAGAGGATCCAGTTCTGTGCTTATTCGGGTTGTTGAGAGAAGTCAGTTCCATGTGACTGCAGAACGGAGGTCCCTGTTTCCTTCTCAGCTGTCAGGTGAGAACTGATCCCAGCTTGTAGAGGGCACCCACATTCAAGGTCCCTTCCCCCATCTTGAAAGCCAGTAATGGTGAGCCAAATCTCTTTCACAGTTTGAATCTTTCCTCTTTCTGTCAAACTTCTGACCACAGCCAGAAAAGTTATATGCTTTTAAGGACTCAGGTCATTAATTTGGGCACCTGGATAGTCCAGAGTTATTTTCCCATCTCAAAGTCCATACACTTAATGATAACTACAAAGTCCCTTTTGTGCATAAGGTAACATTCATAGCTTCTGAGGATTAGTGTGTAGACAACTTTGAAGTGATGTTATTCTGCCTACCACAACCACTTAGATATCAAAGTCTATGAAGGGGCTTTCTTTTCTTTGGTAAAAGAAAAAAGATCGGGACCGGCAAACTTTACAAATACGCCTAGCTCATGACAGTCATTTTGCTTATGCAGTCTCCCCAGTCTAGAACCCACCCCCTTCCATCCTTTAAAATTCAGCTGTAGTGCAATCTCCTTTAAAATCTTTTTTAAACAACTTGAGGTCATATTATTGCATCCTTTATCAGACGATATGTTAAATTCATGATCTATGCCAGTTTTCCCCACATTATTTAAATTGATTAATTCAATCATCCATTCATTCAATACCTACTGAGATTTTGTTAAAAGAACTCCTAATGGTAGAACAGTTATAAATATGAATATACACCATTATTGACTTCAAGGAATTCATGTATTTCATGATCACTTATTTTGTCTCCTTAGCAAAATGTTAGCAAAGCCCCTTTGGTTTTAGAAGAATGTTAAACCAAGGCACAATCATTAAATACATGAATGACCAATTACTAAAAATTAAAAAAAAATCAGTCTTCAATCCCAAAGTAATGTAATTAATCTTTGATTAACAACTACAGACATTTAAGTGTAAACTAGTGATTTAAATTGCATTCGGAATAGGAGAACTGGCATTATTTACTATACATCATCTCATTTGGAAAGTACCTTGTCAGGTCATGATTACATAAAATTAATTGGACCTATTTCTTAACATCACAACTTTTTCTGTCCTGTAGCAATACATTTACTCCTATCAATGGGATGTTTCCTATCAAAATACATCAAGAATGACTGACAGCTGTCTTATGGTTATGAAGAATAAACTGAAAACTTAGAGATAAATCAATCGTGAGTTACAAGTATTTTAATATTAAAGAAAAAATATTTAATACACAAGGCTGATATTAATTAAAACTTATAAAACCCAAGTTCCACTCTTTTTCAGATTAATAATACTTATCTTTAAAGTAATCTGTGGTTCATCAAAATACAATTGGAAACATTAAATTTAGTTCAAGAGTGAGGCTTACATTTGTTATTGGAGAACTAAAGTTGCTTCGATACAGGTAGGTTTCAAACTGATTTGACCAAAACCCTCAGCTTGAAGCATATTTTACCCTGTGACCAACTATATATAAATGCATAAAACAAAAACAAAGCTTTCACAAAATGTCTACTCTTTGTGAAATGCCTATGTACACTGCTTATTCAATTCTATTTCACTCTTTTAAAGATGCAGCATTTAACCTAAAAAACTGACTTCATCACCCATTAATAGATCACGAATAGGTTCGAAAACTATTGTTCCAGAAGGTTCTACAAAGTCCAGCTAAGAACTTAAAAACATTTTTTTTCTCTTTATTAATTAAAAAAAATCAATGAAATATAACTCATGGTAATTATTTTACAAAACAAGATAGGGCAATTTGTTAAATTATACTTAAATGCATTATCTTTCTTTATAAAATAGTTATAAAAGCCAATAAATTATAGTTTTGTTTACTTTATATTTATAGAAATGCTCAAGAAACAGACTCGGACTTAGTTCAATATTTATTATTTGGTGTCAGCAGAGAAGGAAACTATAAACATTTGCTAAACACACTGAAAGACTGTCTGTTTTCAGTTTAGATTTGTAAATACTCTTAGCTCATAAGCAAACTGGAAATGTTATTTTGAGTCTCCAATGTGACTCAGAACAAATATTCTTATGCATATAAAAGCCACAATAAAAAAAAGTGCAATATATTTTTCCACTAGTGAAAGAGCACAGTTGCCAGAATGAAATGTTAAATCAGAAAACTAGGCTTGAAACACTGAAATTAATAACATCTACAAATAGAAACCTTATCAAAAACTTCTGATCTGGAACCATGACTCCCCCAGTCACTGGTGTCATGCAAATTTCTATCAACAGAAAAGAGGTGACTTGATTGCCATGAAAATATTCTAAGTATGTTAGTAATGAAGCAGAATTTTTTTTAAAAAAGATTTGAGTTCAGTAAGTGATGACAAAATTTCCTGTTGAGTGTCTTATTATGTGAAGTCTATTTAGCTAGGCAATTAATTTATAAACATATGAATTTTATTTTTTAAACTTACAAAAACCTGAATTAATACAATGAACTTCAAAAAAGCAATTATACATCTTTTTTGTGTGTGTGAGTACATAGGGCCTCAGCATATTATTTTCTCTGGTTTTGTAAGTGGTAGAAATTCTCTTTAATAAAAAGGTTTTTTTAATCTATAACATCTTAAAATCACTAAGATGGCTATTTTAATGCCATGTCATAACTAAAGCAATATGACATGTTAAAAAATGAAATTTTCAAGTATCAAATGACTAGAAATTAATAAATCCAGGTAGAATTAATGAAAACAAGCCCAAACATTTTGAACTATATTGTAGAGCCATATTTTCAGATTTCAAAATAGTATATAGAAATAGCATATAGAGAAAACGGAATTTTTGTTATATATTGATCAATAAGTAGTACACGAAAGCTAATGTGACTCAGGATTTTTCTGAGATAACTTACAAACAAATAAGATATTTATTAAAGAATCTGACTCAAAAATCTATCAAAATTTAATTAAATTCTATCTGAATAAAATTCAGTAACCAATCCAAAACCAAGTAATACATTATAATAGTAAAAAATGTATCTTCAGAAACAATTGTGTAGTTACACAAAAGTTAGTGGGACTGATCATATTTAAACATAAGTGAAGTGTCAAAAGGCAGCACAAGCAGTTAAATAATCAATATATGGATGACAGAAATTTTCAATCCCAAAACTGTCATCTGCTATATGTTAAAATATTTATCACACCACAAAATTACAAAAGTAACTAAACAAATGGGGAAAGAATAATCATAAAATAGAATTAATGGCAATTTGGTTTACTCTAAGAAAATCAGGATTGTTAGGGTTTTTAATCAATACAGAAGGAAGGATTATTCACCTAATTTTTAGGTGACTGTTTCTATGATCCTAACAAATGAGCAATGTAAGTCCAGACCTCCCTCTCTCCATGTTAGTATTTTCCTGGTTGGTCACCGTAATGGGTTGCATACAAGTATGGCCACCAACAATCTTACCCCTTTTACACATACTATTTCAAAAATTGAGACGTACAGTCAATTACTTCACCCCTTTAATAGGATCTGACTGTGTGGGTTGCTGTCATCAACACCATGAGGCTGATATTATACATGAAGTGATATTCCTGGAGCTCAGATTCAAGGCCTTAATAGGATTGGCAGCCTCCACTTTTCTCTCTGACCCCTCAGACCACCATGCTGCTAGATACCAAGCTAGCCATCTGGGCGGGTCATATGGAGGAGAACTAAGGGTCTCCGGCTCAAACCCCAGCCCAACCACCAGCTGAACGCAGCTTCATGAATAACCACATCTGAGAAGTACAGTCAATACATAGAAACATGAGAGAAAAGAATTGCTATAGTGTTCAGCCACTAAGTTCCAGGATGACTTGTTATGCACAAATAGGTAACTGAAAGGATCAGTTTACTTTCCTCATATGGCCTTAACTTTACTTCAGAAAATGTCTAACTCCAAGCACAATACAGCTGTCAGACTAGGAAACCCAGACAGAACATAATAAAATACACTAAAATACGTAATAGGTATGTGATGCAATCCAAAACAACTCCTGTCCATCTCCAGCCTTTTCAGGCAATGCACTGAAGCCAGATAGCTCTGCCAAACCTGATCACTGACCTGCAACATCAAAGCCTTCACTCTAGGGGCCCTGATATGGAAGGCAGTGTGTGTACTCACATATCACACACCCAGCCTTTTGAAGTATGTGGCATGTTATCAATGTTTCCTCTTAGGCACTGTTTTTATATTACATGCTTTCCTGGTTTTGGTCCTGACTGTTCAGAATCATCGTTAATACGACAATTAAAAGTGGCATGAAAAGGACTTTTTTTTTAAATCAAGCATATATCAAAGCATAAGCAGGAAAAAAAAATATTTCTTTTTTTTTAAACTTATTTCTTAAGGAATATCTGAATGACTATATGGAAGACAATATTCTGGTCTGAAATTTAATGCTGACAGAGTATCCCTGTTCAAGTCGCTTAACTTCTTTATGCCTTATTTTACTGAACAATTAGAATGATAATACCTGTCCTGACATACATCACAGGAAATTTGTTCAAATAAATGAGATAATATATATGAAGGTACTTTTGAAGACTACCCAAGAGGGTAGTTAATGACACATGAGAAAAATGTAAGGCATAGAATACAGGAGTTGGAGAGGAATTTAGAGGTCAGGCTATGCAACATCGCTTCTGCATTATCATTCACCTTGTGCTTGACCTACATTGTAAAGGCAGGTCATTTCGTTTTCAGACAGCTCTAATTGTTAGTAATGAGCTTAAATAATCTGTGTCCTTGTCACTTCTGCCCTTTGGCCTTATTTCTTTCCTCCAGAGCACCACAGAACATTTCTATTCTATCCCCGATTCAATTCAGTTCAAAAGCATATTGTCAGGAATTGAACTAAGACACGGGCTACAGATATGAACAATACGTTAGTAAGACAAGGTCTGTGTTCTTATGTCCCTAGCAGGCTAGTGGAGACAGACACATGACAATAAATTAATGTCCTTCAATGTGGTAAGAGCTGAATGAAACTGTAAGGATAGGGAAGAGACACAGAGAACACAAAAGAGGCAGTGGTCTACCCACCTGGGAACATCAGGCAAGTCCGCAGAGAGATGGCATCTCTACAACTGAGTCTTGAAAGACAATTATGGGAATAAGTTTGTGAGGAAATATTAAAAAGTGAATTTGTGGGGAAAGATAAACAGTAAGAATAAACTCAATTATCTGCTAGCATGCTCCCATTATCACCTCTGCAAAAATTCTTAAACAGTCTTTGCATGAACTTCATGGTACATAATTTACAAATCCACTCATAACCCAGTCAGACTGGTATCATTTTTTCTGATTTTTACAGATCTAAAGAAGAATGAGGAGGAGAAGGAACAGAAACAATAAACCAAGTTCTGGACACAAATCTTATGAGAGAATGCCTTTTGTTGAGACAATCCAATACTGCTACTTGTTTATTGGGTGGTAAGGGCAAGGGAAGGAGACTGGCAGAAGAGACTAGCACCTGTGTATATAAAAACACCTAGTCTATCTTCCCATTAAGCCATTAAAGGCTGGTTTTGCCATCCTTTCTGTAGGGCTCTATTTATTTCAACCTAAATGTAAATTGTGGTATTTACGCCTCTAAATTTTCATTTTGTTTTCAGACACTGACTCCAAATGAAAATAACTGAATTTTATTTTTTTCTTTTAAATCAGGGACCTTACTTATGCCACTCATTTCTTATGATATCTTAAATCCTGAAAAAATTATCCACTTTCTACACACTCATCCGAATCATCATTGAGAAAAAAAAAATAGTCTGGAGAGGGCCCTAAGCAAATCCCACCATCACAATCCTCCACCTTCTGGAAAATCCGATAACCAACACTCTGTGCATGAGGCTACCTCCGTTCACACCCTCCAAGGACCAAACAAGCTAATGATTCTCAAATCAATGTCTACAGTCACTAGTTCTGCTCCAAGTTCCAGCACAGTGTATCTAGTTACCTTCCACAATTTTCACATATATGCAACAAGGAGTTTGAACTCAGTGTTCCAAAAACACCTTGTTATTTCCATTTATCCTCGAAACCCACCTTTCCCTTGTTATTATTTAACTTGCTTAAAGGCAGCCTCATCCTAATAGTTATCATCTAGAAATGATGATTAATTAAAATTTTTTTGGTCATAAAATAACTTGGTCCCCAAATAATAAATGATTTTAAAATACCCACAGTCCCATATCCTTAACACACATTTCTTCCTATTTTAAACCTTTACTGGGAAAATCAAACCTCTGCATATTCAGAAAATGTACCTATCCAACTAGAAGAGCTATGGAATTAGACAGAGGAAACATGCTTTGGGAATGAGGTGAATCTACTGCTTACTGTCCTGGACTCACTCCTACCCAGCCAACAACTGACCACAAACCAGGCATGATGTAATTTCTGATCTAGTACTAGAAGATATATGTTAGTATCACCATGATGATGTTGATAAAAATTTATAACACGGAAAGACTGGCCTACTATGAACTTACGGCTGTACTTGGCATTTTGCAGTCCCATTAAATAATTAAGTAGGTCTTCATTTCTTCCAAGTGTCACTACTCTAAGTATGACCCTTCAACTCTACGTATAGCCTTTGGTAATTGGAATTTAAGTAGGCAAAAACAATGAAATCCTGCATAAATTTTCCTCTATAATTCTAAGATTCAATAATCTGTGACATAATGTTCCATAAAGTAATTCAGGGCTCCACCAACCACCTGAATGTTTTCCAATTACCTTTCCTGGCCATGTTCATAAAATCTTTTTCTCAGCAAGTTTTCTTTATTTTATCAAGAATAATGCTTTTTGTTAAAACACACACACACACACACACACACACACACACACACACACACACACACAACTTTAAGGGGCACCTGGGTGGCTCAGATGGTTAAGCGTCTACCTTCAGGTCAGGTCATGATCTTCAGGTCCTGGGATTGAGCCCCACATCTGGCTCCCAGCTCTGCAGGGAGTCTGCTTCTCCCTCTCCCTCAGCCTCTCCCCTGCTTGTGCTTGGTCTCTCTCTCTCTCAAATGAATAAATAAAATCTTAAAAAAAAAAACTTTTAAAAAATCTGTACTTTCTGGGGTAACTGAGTGGTTTATTTGGTTAAGCAGCAGACTCTTGATTTTGGCTCAGGTCATGATTTCTGGGTCCTGGGATTGAGCCCTGCATCAGGCTCTTTGCTCAGTGTGGTGTCTGCTTGAGGATTCTCTCTCTCTCAATCTCTCTATCTTTCTCTCTCTCCCCCCTCTGCCTCTCTCCTTGCTCACTCTCTCTCTCTCAAATAAATCTTTTTTAAAAAATCTGTATTTCCAAAAGTTTATATACAGAATCAAAAACTACTTAATAAATACCTATTGTGTTCAGATATTATGTCACTTAAACCAAAGAATCCTACAAAGTAGATAGTGTTAGATAGGTACAGAAGACAGTGGGTAAGGTTATGGCTCAAGGGACAGAGCCTGGTTCAATTCCTGGGCTTGCATGCTATCCACTGGGTGAATTACTTAAACACTTTGTACTCTAGTTCCCTAATTTAGAAAGTGTGGATGATTGTAATGATACCTACTCCCTAGAACCATCTGAGAATTAAATAAGCTATTCATTTAAGACCCCTAGAATAAGAGAAGAGAATTGAGACACAAGGAGTTTAAGTCACTTGTTGAAAGTTATACAGTCAATATGCAGCATTCCCCTGTTTCAGATAACTCTCTTAAGTCCACTTCATTTTCTCTACCATGGTTGCATGAAGATCCTATATTTTTAAATAGATGTAGACAAGATGGGACATCAAGTAGAGCCAAGATTACTCTAAAGGTCCTCAGAACAGCAAGCATGACCTTCGGAAACGGTTTCATGTCAGAGAATGTCTTTTAATATGAGTCACTCCCACTTATTACACAGGAAGCACTTTACCTGCTTTTATAGTTAAGAACACACTTGACTTAACGAAAACTGTTACATGTCAAAACAAAGGTTTCTGCTGGCAAATACAGTCTTTTTCAGAAATTAGAAATGTTCCTCTCTGTGGAAGAATATATGTTCAGAGAAAAAATATGTATGTACTTTTGCACCTAACTCCAGTCTTGCCTACAACATCTGAGGATATTGTATTAATGCTAAAAACTAGAACAGAAAATGTGGCACCCTGAAACAGCTGACAGATGTTGGCAAACAAGCCAACACATATTACCCTTCTCAACCTCAGAGATAATTATACCTTTCACCAGTAAGTAATCAGACATACCCTTTGCAGCTCTGGCCTTTGGTGGACCTGTATAATTGTGGCAAATTGCTTCTTTTGCCATGACACTAGGTATTTCATGATATTTAATGTGTGTCTTTCAAAATATTTTTAAATGAAACCTTACTCGTGATGATAATAATTTTGTTAAGTGGTATCCTTATTTATGCTCCTGGTTATAAAAGGGGAAAAATCTTCTCATTTAGTCTACAGTGAAATTATATGCAATACAGTGGTCCCCCCCTTTATCTGCAGGGGATATGTTCCAAGACCCCCAGTGGATACCTAAAACCACAAATAATACCAAATCCTATATGTAGTATGTTTTTCCTATATACACATAGTTACGATAAAGTTTAACTTATAAAGTAGGTACAGTATGAGATTAACATTGATAATAAAACAATGATAATAATATAATAAAATTTATATGAATGTGGTCTCTCTCTCCGTCTCAAAATATCTTCTCGCACTGGGTTTACCCTTTTTCTTGTGATGATGTGAGGTGATAGAATACCTATGTGTGCGATGGAGTGAGGTGAATGGTGTAGGTGTGACTCGAGTTAGGCTACAACTGAGGATCATCTGCTTCCAGACTGCTGTTGACTAAGGAGAACTGAAACTAGAGAAAGTGAAACCAGGGGTAGGAGGAGACTAATGCAGCTCATTCATTCATCCATTTCCACAAAATTGGTTTTGAAAAATCTTTTCTTATTCGTAAGATAAATTTTATTTTATTTCAAGTTTTTATTTGGTTTTGAAAAACCTTAACGAAATTTCTGAAAAAAAGAACTCTACATACGTGTGTGTAAGCACACACAAAGCCATTTCAGATGTGCAGTTGCACTTATATTATTACTTCACTTTCCAAAAATATTTTCTTGAGTGTCTACTATTAGACAATATTCTATAGCTAGAAATATAAATAAGGCAAAATTTCTCTATTAAAAAGTTTAGGTGAGGGGCACACGGGTGGTTCAGTCGGTTGAGGGTCAGTCGATTTTGGGTCAGGTCATGATCTCGGCTTGGGTCATGATCTCAGGGTGGTGGGACTGAGTCCTACGTAGTTGGGCTCTGAGCTCAGCAGGGAGTCTGCTGGAGATTCTCTCTCTCCCTCTCCCTCTGCTCCTCCCCCCACTGGCATGCGCTCACATACTTTCTCTCTCTCTCTAGAAAAAAAAATCTTTAAAAAATAATAAATCTTAAAAAAGAAGTTTAGGTGACTAAAAAATAAGTCAAACCTCTAAGTCAGGATTTCGAAGCCCTCCACTCATTAGTCCTAACAGAACTTGCCAGAATAACTTGCACTAAGCTCCATCAATAACCTGAAGCATTAGCTAAACCTAGCTTCTTTTGAATTTGCGAATATATCCTGAATTTACGCATTCTCATATATTTTTTATAAAAGTTTTTCATATGTTTCTTCCATTGCTGTCTACCTTAATTCAACGTATCTTTTAACATTATCTCAAATTATTCTTGTATGATCACCACCAACCAGAAATAATCCCTTTTTCTAGTATTTCAAATCACTTGTATATGACATTCCAGGCTTTGCAGTCTAATAATCTTGGTCTGGCAACTTATATACTATAAGGGAAAATGTGTGAAGGCGGAGTCTGTGTCTAGATTTTTTGTCCTATACACTCTGGTACAGTACCTTACACATTTGTTAAGGCTTCAAAGGGGAGGGGGGTGGGGGAATGGAATAGGCTGGTGATGGGTAGTAAGAAGGGCACGTATTGCATGGTGCACTGGGTATTATACGCAACTAATGAATCATGGAACTTTACATCAAAAACCAGGGATGTACTGTATGGTGACTAACATAATATAATAAAAAATATTATTATAATAAAAAAACTTCTGAAAAAAACTATTCTTAAATTAAAAAATTAATTTAGACTTTCAGCTTTAAGCATGTATCATTTTATGATACAAAACTGATGTGCTTGAACTTTTTTCATTTCATTTAACACACACAAATACACACACACACACACATACATTTTAGAATTCCCATAGTGCTGATATTCTAGAATTCAGGATATATTTTCAAAAGCCAAAGGCAATTGGAGTCCCCGGAAAGGGTATTCAGGCTATACCCAGATAAATCATCTGCATATGCATCTCTCCCCCATAGCATATCCCAGTGTCAAAGGCACAAAGGCTTCATTGATCACCAGGCCTGACGACGATATGAACTTTTCTAAAACAGCTAGTTGAGATTACATTAGTCAGCATTTTCTAAAGAAAGAGAGTCTATATATATGTATATATATATATGTATACATATATGTAGCTGAGTAATATTTCACTACATATATATGCACACATACACCCACCCCACACCTCTTTATCTGTTCATCAGATATTTATATATATATAATTTATATATATATATATATTTATATTTATATTTATATACACACACATAAATTCATATATATATTCTGCCTTGTTTTCTGTTGGGTCCCTCAACAGATTGGATGATGCTTACTCATATTGGAGAGGGACTTCTGCTTTACTTGGTTCACCAATTCAAATGCTACACTTTTCCAGGAACACTTTCACAGAAATAATGTTTTACCAGCTATCTGGGCATCCCTTAGCCCAGTCAAACTGACACATAAAATTAAATTTGGTCCCATCAAGGGAACCAATTTTCAGCTTTCCATTGCTTCCACTTGTACTTTTCTGTCTACATCCTTTGAGGGCAGGCTAGACAAGCATTAGAATTACCTGAGCTGGAAAGGTACTCATAATTTGAACAAGTATATCCAATATTATGAATTAATCTTATATCTTTAAAATTTAAAAAATAGTTCATTGCTTTCAAAATATAAATAACGGAAGATGAAATCAACTTAGCTTAGTTGATAATAAAAAGATAAATAATTTTCAACAAAGGTAAAAGAAACCTGGTCCACTGGAAACAGCAGCATCTCGGAAAACTTGGGAATTTTATGTTGGTTAGAAGATAGCCAATGGTCCCCAGGATGTGAGACTTGCAGTGCTAAAACCAGTAAAGTCTCAGACAAATCGGAACATGTTTGTCACCCTCATTACAAAAGAATGAGCAAGATTTTCATCCACCCATGGATATTAATTCTCCAAAAGATAACCTGGATTAGGCTGAAGTGGACAGGCAGTGGCGTGCTGCACCTTGGACTGGGGAGTCAGAGCTAGGAAGAAATGGAACCATAAAAAACAGAGAAAAATGCTTGTCTGTATAAATGATGTCAGAGTAAGAAATATTGTTTTAAATTATCTGGGTATAAATTCTACTTTATGTCACCAGACAGTGGGTAAAAGATTTCCTAATTCAAGAGACCTATAATAAGCATGCAAAGACAAGATCCAAAAAGTATGGCTAAGACTTTATACATAAACAACTTTTCTAATTTAAGATCCAAGACAAGTACTGTAACAGCACCCAAGGGAGCTCAATGACAGAACAACCAGATTCTATCTTTCCCAATTACTTTTCAGATACCAGGCATAGAAATGCCTCTTTTTATACAACAGTAAGTAAAGTAATATGAGGCTACACACACACACATTTTAAGGAAAGTAATACTAGTTGAGAGGTAAGTATATGTCAAATAAAAAGCATAGGAGATTAGGAGGGAAATTTTATTAAATATAAGTAAAATGGAAAAACTGAAATCAGAATTTGAAGCAAAAACAACAGAATACTTATGCAGGAAACTAAATCTATAGTGTAAATGATAAACTTGAGAGGATTCTCCAATAATGCAGGGGAAATAAAGATATATAGAAGAAAATGAAAAATGGGACACTGATATTCTTAAAGAAAAGGCCAAACACATTACACAGAAATAACATGCAAAAACAAAATAATTCAGTTCAAATTTGAGTTTGAAAACTGAAAGGATTATTTATTTCAACATAATGAAACAAATCAATACAGCATATTCCAGGGATTTTTTTTTTTCTCCAAGGGATAAGGGGAAAAAAAATCCAGATAAACAAAAGCAGGTCATATACAACAGAAATCCTATTTGCCCAGACTTCTACTCTTTACCACTAAATTATAAAAATCATTCAATCAATGTCTACAGAAACACTAGCTGTCCATGAGTCAAATATGGCCCACAGTCATTTTTTTCAACATCTCTGCTTAAAGAAAAGAAAAAAAATGTTTGAATATGAATGCTTTCAGAATAGGTCTGTACTTCTCTATTTTGCCACAGACCTTATCTGTTATTTTACATCAGACAGCTTCATGATTTACATTTCTTTCTTCGTTTCAAAATTTTATTTAAATTCTAGCTAGTTAACATACAGCGTAATATTAGCTTCAGGAGTAGTATTTAGTGATTCATCACTTACATGCAATACTCAAGTGCTCGACCCAAGTGCCCTCTTTAATGTATGATGGGCATTACATTAAGCCCATCCCCATTTAGCCCATCCCCCACCCATCACCCCTTCAGTAACCCTCAGTTAGTTCTCTATAGTTAAGAGTCTCTGATGGTTTGATTGCATTACTAGGTATTTACCCAAAGGATATAAAAATACTGATTCGAAGGAACAAATGCACTCCGATGTTTATAGCAGCATTATCAACAATAGCTAAATTATGGAAAGAGCCCAAGTGTCCCTCAACTGATGAACAGATAAAGAAGGTGTGGGGTGGGTGTATGTGTGCATATATATGTAATGAAATATTACTCAGCCATCAGAAAGAATGAAATCTTGCCATTTGCAATGATGTGGATGGAGGCAGAGTGTATTAGGCTATGTGAAATAAGTCAGTCAGAGAAAGACAAATACCATATGATTTCAATCAAATGTGGAATTTAAGAAACAAAATAGATGAACATAAGAGAAGAGGGGAAAAAACTATCTACATTTCTGACTTGGATCCTGTAGACTTTTGTGAGTTTTCTTTAACCTGGGGTCTACAGAGACCTTACAACTAGTTTATATTGTGATTCATGTCTGAAGCAAAAGCACTTTCTTCTGATGGAATGCTTTCATGGCACTCTTAAAAATGAGCACCATCTACCTAGAATTAAAATAAATAATAAGAATAAGCAAGACATGGTTTATTAATAGTCTGTATAGAGTTGTTGAAACAGTAAAATGTAAAGGTTTTTCTCAATGTTTGTCATTAATACGGTGCACCACAAAATAAAATTGTGAGCATTCGTGACTCAACGGTAAGAACATGAGCGTTAATTTTATATAATGATATAGCAACAAAATCTGTGAAACAGGGAAAGGCATAGGAAAAGAGTGCTAATTCCCTCATTTTGCATAAAAGGGGTTGATATAATTTCCTTATTAACGTTAACAAACACAGGTTCAAGTATGCTTTCTTATAGAAGTAAAATAGAATTGGAGAGTCTGCAACAGAAGATCTCTTCAAATCTTCCCTCCAAATCATCAGAGAAAAAAGAACAGGAATGAAAATAAATTTCACATATCCAAAGAACGAAACAAATGCATTAACAAATAAACAGCACACTAAATAGAAAGCAGGAAAGAAAAGAATAAATGTAAGAGCCTATCAGCTGTGATAGAAAAAGTAAATAGACTGATACCCTTGTAAGACAAAGATTAGCAGATGGAGAATAAAATCAATGATATGTACTCCTCCCCCCACCCCAAATTACCTGACATAAAATGTAAGGGTAAAGTTTAAATACATACATGAGAACAAGTATGTTAATTTCAGTCAAAGTGGAATTTTTAAAAATAATAATGCTATTTATTGTTTAGTATCAGTCCACCTAACTAAACTCTAGTTTCCAAAAGGAGAGAAAAGTTGCCTTTTTTTTAAACTCCCAGTTTAATTCCCTGACCTAAACCACAGTGGGAGCTCATTAACTACTGAACAGATGAGGGAACGGATGAATGGAAGGCAGAGGGAGCAGGTGCATGAAGCCCTGCCTGGCTCCAGTCTTAAAGAATTCCTCCCTCGCTTGTTCAGTATCCCATACTCTCCTTCCACGGGAGCTTTTGTAGACCTTTTCCTAACACTTTCACCAGCTGTCTTTATTAGCCTGTTTTTTTTTTTCTTTTGTTTTGTTTTTGGTCTTTCCCACTAGTCTATAAACATCTTGAATGCAGGGAACATATTTTATGTGAGTATTTCCAGCCCTCATGTTCATTAAATGAACTTCCTTATATCTGGATATAGCTTCCTACTCACCACAAGGAGATTCTACAGCCTACGGGAATAAGAGATACGAATAAATGCAATATAAAATATGATGAATGTTACCAGAAATAAATGGATAACTTATACAAGACAATATGCCAAGTGTTGCATAGTATGCTATGCTGAGTGCTTTGTATGTATTACTTCATTTGGTTATTCCAAGATCTTCAGGCTGAAGGTACTCTTTATTATTCCCATTTTACAGAAGAGGTAATTAAATCACAAAGAGGTAAAATGGCTTGTCTAAGGCCACACAACTAATAAGATGCAGAGCCTAGATGCCAACCCAGGAATTCTTGAGTATTAGCTCTTAATAACTGAACTTCCACAAGGTGACTATAATTCAAAAGTGTTATCAAGTAGGTAATTTTACTCTTGTAGGAGTTAACATATTTTGTTCTAGGAGATTTTTATGTTTGACATTAAAAGAAAATTACTACCAAAATTCAATATAAATAAAGTAGCATCTTCAATCCGTTTCTGTATCCTGATGCAGTATTGTCACAAAAGGGTCTGGTTATTGTCATCTGATCTGAGAGCAGCGCTTCTGTGTTCTAGTCTGAGAGTTGCATTCCAGAACCTCAATGATTCAAACTCTTCATTTTGTTGCTGTTTACTTTTTCCCAGCTTTATCAATATTCTATAATCAGTATATAACACTGAATAAGTTTAAGGGGTATAAGGTGTAGAAGGTGATGACTTGATACATGTATATATGTATATACTTGGAAATGATTACCACAATAAAGTTCGTTTACACATCCATCACGTCTCATAGCTATTTTGTGTGTGTGTGGGGGGGTAAGAACATTTAGTGTCTACCCCATTAACAACTTTCAAGTATATCATCCAGTGTTGTTAATTATAGCCACCCTGCCAATACACTGGATCCCCATCTTATAACTAGAAGTTTGTACCCCTTGGCCAACATCTCCCCATTTCCAACCCCCAGCCCAACCTCTGGCAACAACCAATCTAGTCTGTTTCTACGAGTTCATCTCTTTTAGATTCTACATGTAAGTGAGATCATAAGGTATTTGTCTTTGTCTGGCATATTTCATTTAGCATGATGGTCTCAAGGTTCACCCATGTTGCTGCAAGTAGCAGGATTCCCTTCTTTCTCATGGCTGAATAATAATCCCGTGTGTGTGTGTGTGTGTGTGCGCACGTGTGTGATCACATTTGGTTTATCCATTCATCTGTTGACGGACACTTTGGTAATTTCTGTATCTTGGTTAATGTGAATAATGCTGCAACGAACACAGAGGTACAGATATTTCTTCAAGATCGTGATTACATTTTCTTTGGATATGTACCCAGAAGTGGGATTGCTGGATCAGATGGTAGTTCTATTTTTAAGTTTTTGAGAGAAACTCCATATTATTTTCCATAGTGGCTTTACCAATTTATATTCCCAGCAACAGTGCACAAGGGCAAACCAATCATTTAAATGTTATGTGCTTCAGTTTTCACAATTCTATAAAGAGAATATCTTTCCCATCTACATTTTTACAAGGGTATGGTGAAATAAAAAGCCACACTAGGTTAAAATGACTTGTAAACATTACCTAGAGCTTCCTTATCTGTCATGTTGCATACAGGAAACACTCTTTCAGCATTACTTCTTTTAGGACTTTGAGAATGTATTTAATATTGAAGAATTAGGAGCAAATAGCTTTGCAAAAAAAAGAGTATAAAAATCATCTGGCATGCTGAAACCTGAGAAGTTGAAGAGGGAGATATTGTTCCAAAGTATGATTTTAAAATGGTTACTTTCTAATATACCAAGGTTGGGAGCGAAAGCTGGGCTTCTTGGCACTATATTTTCTATTCATTTCACCCTATTTTGCCCTTAACTTGTTGATAAATCTGTAAGAAAGTACATGACAGACTCTGTTTGAAAAATCACCTTTTACGTAACTAAGGAAAATCAGCATTGACTACAGCATTAAACTCTGTATGTGGTTTTTTTAAAGCAATTCAACAGTATGTACATACAACTTGTTTCTACTGCATCTAAGCAAAATCCATAAAATTCTATATTTCTATCTTGAAATTTTCTATAATTAATAAACTAAGTTTTGTGCATAACAATAACAAATGGACATTATTTCTCTAGGCTAATAGAAAAAAGTCATTTAAAACTGGAACATTACATTATCACACTAAATCTGAACGTAAATTTTTAGAACAGAAAATGTATGAAATATAAAGCTAGGACACACCTGAAGATCTGCTTTGTACCAATTGCTCAGTTAGCTTATCTGGATTTGGAGTTCAAGAACACATTTTTCTGGGGCGCCTGGGTGGCACAGCGGTTAAGCATCTGCCTTCGGCTCAGGGCACAATCCCGGTGTTATGGGATCGAGCCCCACATCAGGCTCCTCCCCTGGGATCCTGCTTCTTCCTCTCCCACTCCCCCCGCTTGTGTTCCCTCTCTCACTGGCTGTCTCTATCTCTGTCGAATAAATAAATAAAATCTTAAAAAAAAGAATTAAAAAAAAAACACATTTTCTTTTTTAATTCCATACCAAGATGTTAGCCGCCATTTGGCAATCATGTTAAAATGTTTGCATGCTAAGAAGCCTGTACCTCTAAAAATAAAGAGTATATGTTGGTAAATTGATTTTCAGTTTCCTTCCTATATAGTCTTAGCTGTTAAATGAAGTCAGATGTTGGACTTTGTAATAAACTAACCTAAAATAAGAATAAAATCAGAAATTCTGTACTAATATTGTTGTAAATTTTTGGACTACTTTTTGAAATATTTTTCTTACTGTAAAAATTTAGCTTTTTAAGTTTTCCTGTTGCTGTGTTATTGATAGATCAATTGTGTATGTAAAGAGAAAATAAACTTTGAACTTAAATATAACAATAAATTAACCTAGGTGTTACTATTTTTAATAATTTTCTGGGAAATCTTTTCACAACTTAGGACCTTCTTTTAAATGCAATACAGTATAGTGGAAAATGTAAGATATCAAGAAACCTGAGTTGGTCCCTTGAAACAATCCAGTGATATCCTTTGACTTCTAGAGTTCAGGTTAGTTTACTATAAAATGCAAATACTCATTCTTTTTCAATTTCAAGACTACAGAATTCCACAAGTACCTTTTATCACTTCCTCAAGTCACTGTCTTTTGACCTTTGAAATTAACTGAACTGTACATTTAAAAGTTTCACTTAGTATCTCAGAAATGTGTTAATAAAGTTCTAAATTTTAATAACTTATTGATAATAGTTAAGTGGCTAGAATATATTAAAGATAAAATTTTAAATGAGTGTTATTCTATGGGTTTCTCCCCACTGATGTGGATCTCAGATGAAGAATAAGCATTATGTGATCTCTTCTACCACTTCTATCTAATTGCAAAATTTAAAGAAATCCTAATAGGTGTCAAATAACCCTTCTTTTGAAATTTTTACCTCTATTTGTTAATACCATTTTTTTATAAATATCTTTCTTATATTTTTATATTCAGCTGTTTCAATAGTGTCTGTACAGTTCACTGTTGTTCATCATGTTGTCCCTTTTATCACAATGAATAAATACTTTTGTTCAAAAAACAGTCCCTCCATGACCACGAAATAAACAAATACATAAAAAGAGAAGCATGATACAACGTGGTGTTTCTTTCTTTCTCTTTCCTCAGCTCCCTTTCTGTTGATGTTCCACTCAAAATCTTTCATAACATCAGAACAGATAACGAGAGAGAAGCTGAGGGAAAGAATTTTCTTGCCACCTGCCGCTCTACAAATAAATTCAAGTCTACACCTGGAGAGACAGTTTCGGAGAACACAGGATGACTAAGGACTAAGAAAAACAGGCTATATCAACAGCAAGAGAAGAGAGGATCAAATTATGGCTGTTATCATTTTGGAGAAACAATATTACAATAATCATTAATGATGTATGAATTCTGACAACCAAGAGCTCTTGGGGGAATTAAAAGGGATACATCAGGTGTTATCCCCTGGGAAAGACATGGCGTTGTTTGCCTATTAGCAGATTATTTGATCCGGGCTTGAAACAGATACTGAGTAGGACCATTACTGGCTAACCTTTACTTTTAATTACTCCCATGAGCCCCTGAATTGTTCCTCAAGCTGTTAGCCTAGACCTGGCCCATTTCTTTATGAGGATCCTGAAGAGATATCTCTTGACAGCCTGAGGGGTACTCAACCAAACTTGCCTCAGATATTTTAGTACCTAGCATAAGAACTGGTGATCCCATTTTTTTCCTTTTGGGTACATAAAGGTGTCCCTTAAATAAGTTACAAATAAAGCTACATGTACCATGATGATGATGATGATGATGATTGTTGTTATTATTAATGTGATTGTAATTAGTTCAGTAATCAAACATAAAATTTATTTATACTTTCACTTGACAAAGCTTTTAAAAAATATATTCGTTTGACATAACAATGCACAGAGGGATTGTTTCTATTTGGGTGTCATTTTTGAGAGTTATGAGTTAATGCAAAGCAAGGATAGTCTGGGTCCCACCATTTATTTTGTTTACATAACTGAAACTCTGACAGACTGTTTTTACTGTTATCTCTGCCTAAATAGCAGAACTGTGAGCAGATGGTGAGCTGGTTCACTTAGTTTAGACATGTCTGGATTATTACACTTGAAGGGGCACTTTATTACAGGTCCTCAGAAAATAATAAAAGAAATTCTTTTTTAGAATAGAATTTTAAAGTAGAACTTAAAATAACCAAAACTAACCCACAAATTTATTTAGTGATTCACTAATAATTAAAGTCTGTATTCTGTCATGTATCATGATTTTTCAAGTTTGGGCCAAGTTTTTTATACAAATTACCTCATTAAATTATTGCACACATTTTCAGGAATAAATTTCAAATAGGGCTAAATCTTTGACCTGCTAAAGGACTACTACACCAGGTGCACTAACCTTGAGGAAAATGCACTAATATGCTGGGAGTATTGATACCAACTATGTGCATCTAATGAACAATACATAAATACTGGAACAAGCCAAAGGGTTTAAGGCACCACAGAAGAGTGACAAAGTAAGCATCAAGAAAGACCTAATGGTCAGGTGAATGCTAGGGCACAACTGATGTACTTCCAGGCATGGGACCCTTGCTCCTTTAATGAAAATAACGTGGAAAGTCTCCTTGTTTGTACAACCCCTGGAACCCAATTAAGTTCTTGTAAACTTCCTTAAAGAAACTTGTGTATTCTGCCTGTGACTCTTTCCACAAACGACCACCATCATTTTGACAATCTCATAAATCCTATAAAGCAGATCTTTCTATGCAGCTTATTTCACAGACGGATCTGAAGGTGAGATTTGCCTAAATTCATGCAGTTAGGAAGTGGCAGAGCTAAGATTTGGACACAGCCAGTCTCATTCCAGAGCCTGTGTTGTCAACCGTCATGCTTTCTGGGGGCCACAGACAACTGATGACAATTAGAAAATAATACTGGTGTACGATCAGCCTTTTTTTTGCTTGAAGAGCGGATATATTCTTCTACTCAGTGGTGCTGAAAAGCATTCATCTATGTCTCTCCTCCTCCAAGGCCAGCTCTTTGGTCCATGCCAACAACACATGCCACCCAGACTATGCCAATAGCCCCCTGGAGGTCCATCCCCCATATTCACCTACTCTCCAAGCAGAAGCAAAGTTCAGTTTTGGGACCCTGCCCAGTTCTCCCAACTTCATTTCAAATCACTTCCCTACATCAAGTTAAGCTCCAGCCTCATTGGAAACCTTCCCTCTGTTTCTGAATATGCTAAGGTCTTTTCCCATCATGACTTCTATGACACCCCAGCCCCTTCTTTTTTTATCTGGCAAGCTCTTACTGGATTTAGATCTCAGCTTCCCTCCTTCCCTCCCTTCCTTCCTCTCTCTCTTTTTCTTTCTTTTATCTCAGCTTTAATATTATCTCCTTGGTGGAACTTTCCCATTCCCCCAACTAATTTAGCTCTCCCCTGTGTATCTCTTCCATAGCACCCTATTTCTTTCAGAGTAGTTATGCTTTGCCACCATATTTGTTTTGTTTCTTTCACTAACTTGTAGGTTTCTTGAAAGTAAAGACCACAAATTGTGTTCACTATTACAAACACCTTTGGTCTGTACAATGTCTGTACAACGATCATGTTTATAAGATTAAAGGGAAAAAAAAGGGAAGGAAAGAAGGGGGGGAGAGAGAAAGAGAAGGAAGAAGGTAAAGGAAGAGGGAAGCATGGAAGGGGCTCATTTCTGAGTCAGTTCCAAGGGTCTTCACTGTTGTCCTCTATCTCTACACCCTGATCCTTGCCCTCTAACTGCAGGGCACTAAGCCTTCTTCAGTCTTTCACTGTCAAACTTAAACTGAATGAGTGCCTGCCACTCTTACAAAAGCAGTTGTCTCTTAGGGTTACTGTCACCGATACCATGTTACTATCTTACTTTGGCTTCTGAACACCAACACATGATACTAGAATATTCAAGTCTTGGTTTTCTGAGCTCTCTTTCCTGAGAAGCTCTCTGCATTTGCTTTCAAAGCTGCTCTTTCTCTTTGTCAATTAGGATTCCTCCAAGACTGCGCTTTAATTATTAAAAAGTTCTTTGTAGTGAGGGTAAATCTGCCTCCCCATAACCTTTATTCATTGATCTGGATTCTGCATTCTGGAGCAGTCTGAACCTCCTTCCTCACCACCCAACAGCATTCCTTCAGATTATTTAAATGTGGTATCGTGCATACCCCTGAGTCTACCCTTCTCCCGGCTAAACATTTACTTTAACGTTAATAAATGTTCTTATGAAAATATGCCATCTAAAACTATCTAAGCATCTTAGATATGATAAGTTATATGCATATGCATAGTTTAATGTCAACCATCATGCCTTATCAACAATGATAACAATGACACAACAATAGAATGTGTGAAGATTTCCTCAGTATCTGATTTGCTTGCTTCAAGCATTTTCTATTTGAAGGCTCTTTTTAATCAAAGTCCCCAAGCAGAATTTGTCAGTCTTGCCTTCGGGCCACCAATATAAGAAGGCCAAATTCCTTTCTACTTATTACACCATGGTAAAATGATTTGTTTATATCTAAAGGTGTTCTAAGAGTGTGTCAGAAGCTGCTAATTATTTTTCAGCACCCATTTTCCTCCCCTTCCTTTCATTGAGAGGAACTTCTCAATGAGTCTTTTGTGTTTCTGCACATTTTACTAACAGAGACACTTACTGTCCTTTGTTTCCGATTCTCTTTCCAAGGATGTTTGTGCAGGAAAAAACCTTGGGAGATAGAGACAGTATCTCCCTCTGGAGCAAGGGTAGGTATGGTGCTGACTAGCATAATAATAAAGATCATGCTGCCCTCTGGTGCAAAGTTCAGGCAAGTTTGTTTGCAACCCCTTGAAAAAACTGAGATTTCCTAAGCTCAGGGTTCCTCGGCTGTAATGTACGCCCACTACATGTGCAGCCTCCGCTGGAGTCACTCCATGTGTCCCTCCTCATGGGTCTTAAGGACAGGAGGAATGATGTGAACTGGAAAATCCATGAAGCCTGCTGTGTCCTGAGTAATAAACTCCCTTGTCTCTGACCCAGGAGGCTTGTATCTTCTGCTATCATTCATATGATAGCTTGCACATCCAGTACAATCTCGGATCCTTCACAGTTCTTCACGAGTCCCAAGTAACAGCCAGAATCTACCTTCAGATTTGAGTAAAGGAGATTTTGATGATTCTAGCTTCTAACCTTTGATTCTTCCAGCTTATCCCCAAATACTGTGATGGAGAGACAAGCCATACCTACTATGCTGTCTGAATTCATGATCCACAAAATGTGAGAGAGAATAAATAATCATTTTTGTTTTGAGCCAATAGGTCGTGAAGGAATTGGGTTAGCAACAAAGACAACAAAAACCTGGTAATGAGGTGCTGCCCTAACAAAAACATAAAAATCTTTCAACAGATGTGAAACTGTATGGCGAGCATAAACGGTAGAAGAGTGTTGAAAAAAAAAATCTGTTAGTGGAAGCTTGATGGCCTTCAGGATGACTTAAAGGAAAGTACAAAAGTGATATTGAAGACTGGAAGAAAGGAGACCCTTGTCCTATTGGACAACTCTGGCTACTCACACTGTTCAGAAACTTTGGCTATGTATTCAGATGAACATAAAAAGGGGAAAAAATAAGATGGTATATAACTTGACTTAGTAGATAAAATTATTTAAAGCATACAATATAAAAAAGGAATAATAAGCAGTCATCCTTAATATGAAAAAGTTCCGAATCCCAATTTTTCAAGTTCTTTTATTATTCCTGGGAACTAGTGGAAAAGTATAAGCTTTCGAGTCAAATCTCTTTACTAAGCTACTTAACCTTAGTTGATTCTGGATGCCCTCAAATATAAAATGGGATAACTTCACAGGGAAACATCCTGGGACGTTTATAAAAGATAGCAAGACTAAAACACTTGCTTCTACTTCATTGTAGCAGATCGAAAATGCACATTCATCTCCTGACCCTCCCCCCAATTCGCCAACTGGTAGTAAAGAATAGAAAGTTTATTAAACTACATGGACAAAATGGAAAGGAGAAAGAAAAAAAAAAACAGTTAAGAAAATCACACCCATTTCAGTTGAGGGGCTGCTCTTAGAAGAACGGCAACTGAGCTAGCAGAGCAGAGCCAGTCTGACTTGAAAGAGAAATAGCAAAGAGGGGGGACTGACTCATGTCATCCCAGAAGCACTACTTCAAGGTGCAGGACTCCCACCTGTGTAGCTAGGTAATGATCCCTCAGGCCACCACACTATTTATATGCAATCCTGCAAAGGGGGTTATCTTTGAGAAATACAATCTGGGTGGAAGAAATCTGGCACAACAAAGAGAAAAATAAGGCAAATTAAGGAAGGAAGCAAATTGTGTGTGTGTAGAGGGGAAGCAAAGGGTGGGAAGGAGGAATAATTAAGTGAAGTCTATGTATCTAACTATGGGACCCACTCTGGAAAATCTGATGAACCTCAAAGAAAAACTCTATGGATTCTGAAACTTGGAAGACCTCCTAGATAATTCAGTCCAGACCACTTATCACCCTCTAGAAAACCCTTCAGCTGTCAAGCCTACCACATCCTCTGTTCATACCCCAAACATACAGAGATTTTAGTGCCTTACTCTTTAATACGAACATAACCAGGGGTTATCAGACATCTGAGGAAGCTCCCAAAAGAAAAAAGGGAGACCAAAAGAAGAAAGCAGAAAAAACAAAACAACAAAAAACCCAAGAGGAAACAGACCATGAAGTGAAAGAAAAAAATTATAAGAAAAAATAGCAATTATACTGACAATGCATCTCACAGTAAAAGTTGTGGGGAAGACATGAAGAAGGGAAAGTTATTTGTGTTTATGCGCACATATACTCATGTACACGTGTATACACATATGCACATAGAATATATGTGCATACATACACACACATATATATGTATGCACTCACATACATATATAAATATCTACACATACATATATATACATACGTGTGTGTATATATATATGCACATACATATATACACACATACATACAAAAACCTAATATCTATTAAGATACTCAGGTAAATACTGGAAGAAATACTTGACAAAACTAAAAATGCTTTTCCCTTTTAATACAGAGAAGTGGAGGAGTGGGATAGGTGTCTGCTATTTTTCTTTATAGGCCTATTACTACTATTTTATTTTTAACCTATGTGCATCTATTACTTTAATTTTAAAAATACACATTTTTTAAACATTCAAAGCTGCTCCTAAGATGTAATTGTTTCTCAAATTTGAGCTTCCTAATTCAGCCCTTTCTATTGTTCTCTGTTAAGGTGAGAAGAGTGTAACTTAGCTGGAAAGAGTTTTAAAGTTACTGACTGAAACATTCCCATAAGTGCCTGATTCAAGCCAGTCTTGCCATAAGAACACTGTGGTGAAGTGAAGTCTGAAAAGCTCTCTCCTCACTCAAAAACTCAACAGCACTTGCTGTCTATTTTATTCATGTGGCAATGAATCATGTTATCCCCCCGTGACATTTCTTTTATCATACTGAAGAATTAAGCTTTCCTAAAAGAATGCATGTTCTCTAAAAACAGGTATTTCTTTGTAACAGTGTTACAGTTAGTAGGTACTCAATAAGTATCTCTTGACCAAAACTGATTGTAGCAAAGAGGGCAGAACCTTCAACATTCTAGATCTCAGCAAGTCAAGGGGGGCAAAATCAGCAAAACCTCAACTTACACTAATTACAGTTTCTGAAGAAAGTCTAACACACCAGATCAGAACTGAACGGAATTCTAGATAGAACAATTTTCTGGAAAATCCAAATTTCATATTATTTAATTCTTAAATAAAGATAACTGATGAAAAATAATTTAATTTTATACAAATTTCCACTTATAAGAGTAAGTTTTTATACCTTACCTTTTATACCACTTTTTATACCTTACATAAAACAATGCTCAAAATGGATTCAAAAACCCAAATTTGAGACCTGAAACTACAAAATTCCTAGAATAGAGCACAGGTCACATCTCTGACACTGGCTGTAGCAACACTCTTCTACATAGGTCTCCTAAGACAAGGGAAACAAAAGCAAAACTAAACTACTGGAACTACATCAAAATACAGAGCTTCTGCACAGCAAAGGAAACAATCAATAAAACTAAAAGACAACCTACTGAATGGGAGAAGATATTTGCAAATGATATATCTGATAAGGGATTAATATCCAAAACATATAAAGAACTTACACAACTCAACACTGAAAGAACCACAAATAATCCAGTTTTAAAATGGGCAGAAAATATGAATAGATATTTTACCAAAGAAGACTTCCAGATAGCCAACAGACATATGAAAAGATGTTCAACATCACTAATCATGAAAGAAATACAAACAAAAACCACAATGACATATCACCTCACACCTGTCAGAATGGCTAAAATAAAAAACACATGAAACAACAAGTGTTGGTGAGGATGTGGAGAAAAGGAACCCTCGTGCCCTACTGGTGGGAATACAAATGGAAGCAGCCACTGTGGAAAATGGTATGGAGATTCCTCAAAAAAATTAAAAAATATTATTACCATATGACCCAGTAATTCCACTACTGGGTTTTTATACAAAGAATACAAAAACACTAGTTCAAAAAGATATAAGCACCCTATGTTTATTGTAACATTACTTAGAACAGCCAAGATACAGAAGCAATCTAAATGTCCACTGGTAAAAAAATGAATAAAGAAGACACAGTGTATATGCGTATATAATGGAATATTACCCAACCATTAAAAAGAATGAAATCTCTCCATTTCCAACAACATGGATGAAGCCAGAAAGTATAATGCTAAGTGAAATAAGTCAGTGAGAGAAAGACAAATACCATATGATCTCACCCATTTGTGGAATTTAAGAAACAAAACAAAGAAAAAAGAGACAAAAAAATAGACTCATATATAGAGAACAAACTGGTCATAATCAGACAGGAGGTGTGTGGGGCAATGGCTGAAACAGGTGAAGGGGATGCGATGAGCACTGAGTAATGTATAGAACTGCTGAATCACTATATTGCAATGCCTGAAACAAATATAACACTGTATGTTAACTATACTGAATTTTAAAATTAAATAAATTATTAAATATCATAAAAATAAAATAAAACAAAAATAAGTTTGGGAATGTAATGTACAGTACAGTGATGATAGTTAATAATACAAACTGAAGGCTACAAAAGGGAGGGGGAGGGGGAGGGGTAACCAGGGGATGGGTGTTATGGAGGGCATGTGTTGTGATGAGCACTGGGTGTTATATGAACTAATGAGTCACTGAACACTACATCAAAAACTAATGATGTACTATATGTTGGCTAACTGAACATAAAAAAAAGATGTAAAACACACATACACAAAAATAATACTACTGCATTATGTACTTGGAAGTTACTAAGAGAGTAGATTTTAAATATTCCCCACCACAAAAAAGAAATAGTAATTAGGTGACATGATGCAGGTGTTCACTAACACATGTTAGTAATCATCTTTCAACATATAAGTGTATCAAACAAGTAGACAATAAACTTACACAATGTAATATGTCACTTATATCTCAAGAAAGCTGAAATAGATGATAGATAGATGATAGAGAGAGAGAGATAGATAGATAAAAATCTTACAAATCAATAATAAAAGGATGAATGCATTACAGGGATAAATGGGTAGGGTCATAAAAGATAAGAAAATTTACAGACTAAAAAGAAAGAGAGATGTCGCAAATTTTAAAAAGGTTGACAGAAAGGAAAGATAATTCCAATGAAGGCAAATCACTTAAAATTGGTAGCTCTTTCCACACAAAGAAACTGAGGCTTAAGGAAGTTAAATAACTTGCCCAAAGTCACCCATTTGTATCAGTTATGGAAGAGATGTTGAAATGTGTTAAATCTGTTAAATCAATTTCTCTCTTATCATTACAAACCAAGTGATGATGTATTTCTGTGGGAGATATGAGATATACCATCTCATTTTATCACACGGAATAAGAAGATAAAAGTTATTGTTTGTGCTCTTAGGAGCAAGAATCTTTTTTTTTTTTTTTTTCCTTTCAGATGAATCAAAAGACAAATGGGACAAACCTGCCAAAGTTAAGAAACCACTGAAGAGAAAGGACTAATTAGCAATGACTAGATTCTGGAGAGTAAATGAACTATTTAACTGTGGAATTTTTCCAAAAGTCACAAATGCACTGAAAATTAGGGGAGTTATCTGGCTTCCCTTTATATTTCTATTTGTAATTTGTTTCATGTAATTCATATCTCACAAAAAATAAATATGTAAAAGAGCTGCCAAGAAAAAAAGGAGAAAAAGGCAAAGTAATAAAAAATGTGGCAGGATATTCCAACAAATGACACTGGAAAGCCAACTATACATCAATGGCACAATGGTTGCCCAACCAAAACTTTTATAGTCAATAGATAAAGCACAAAAAGAAGGGAAGCCACACTCTGGTAGGTAGTAGGAAGTGACCAAAGGAGTTTGAGATGAATCGTGACACTTTCGAACATGATTTTAGCAGCGGTGTTAGAATAAAGACAGAAAACAGAACAGTTGGAAAGTTACTGCATCCATCACACACAGGAGACCCCAGAATATGAGGATGTTGGTCCAAGTGGACTAAAAAAAATGGATGAAAGAATTAGACTTGATAAGCAAGGAGGGTGACTAACACAAAGAAAGGGGAAAGAAAGGCATTTCAGGGTTTTGAGTTTGAGTATGTGGAAGAGGGAGGTGGCTTGGTGGTAAAACGAAGCAATGCCAGTCCTTCCGTTCTACTGTCTCAACATTTCAAAACTCAGATACTAGTTGTTCTAACTCTACTGTTTAGAAACTAAAGGAGACAAAAGGTGGAGTGAGTTAGGTGCTTTGAACCACTTAGCTAACGGATTTGGAGTTAGTCAAGCTACTTTACACCTCTGATAGCATCCTAAGTGCACCCAGACCCAAGACCTGTTATGGTAATATGCATGTCTCCACCAAATACATCAGGTTTTGCCCTAGAAAGTGAAAAAGACTTTATTTTTCTCTGTTTATAAAAATGTCATAAATAGAAATCCAAATATGAAAATGAACAAAATTACCCACAACCTAACTGCCAAGAGGTACCTATAATATATCTATTACATATTATACATATGACTATGAAAATTGTATATATACATATGTATGTATATATACATATGTGTGTATATATTTATTTATATATATGTGAAGGGATTTTCCATGTTCACAAATATTAATCTACCACTTTTAATGGCTGTATTTTTATCTGCACTATACAGATTTTATCTAGTCCCTTCCCTAGAGCAGTGAAAGTTGTTTCAAGTGTTCTGATCTTATAACTCATCCCGTATAAAATGCCTTTGTTGAACATTTTTTTTAACTTTTTAAAAAACTTTATTTGTCAGAGATAGAGAGCACAAGTAGGGGGAGCAGCAGGCAGAGCAGGCAGAGGGAGAAGCAGGCTCCCCGCTGAGCAAGGAGCCCAATGCGGGACTCAATCCCAGAACCCTGGAATCATGACCTGAGCTGAAGGCAGCCGCTTAACCGACTGAACCACCCAGGCGTCCCTGAACATTATTTTTAACTTGTCTAACTATTCTTTAGAGTCCATTCTTTAATGCATATATATTATATGGCTTAATACATACACTAATTAAACATTTTTCGTGTATACCGATTACTTGCTCAAAAACAGTATTTTCAGTGCCCATTTTCACACACTTAGAAAAACACTGAATATAGTTAATTTAAAATACAGTTTTCAAATAGATAAGCTAAAATGAAACCTCATTATCATTTTTTGCATTTATTAGATTATTACCAAATCTGAATATATTTGCATATTTTATTGGCCATATTAACAATTCATATCTCACTTACGTTAAAAACAATTTTCACAGTCACTTTTCTTTCAGCTTGTACATGTTATCTTCACAGTAGAAAAATTTTAAACTTTTGTGTAGTCAAATTTAACTTTTCTCTTGGAAATTTTGTATTTGGTACCATTTACTGAAAACCCCAAATTTTGAGCTGGTACTTTTACTGTTTGGGTTTTTACAATTAAATCTCTCATGCATTTAAAATCCATACCAGAATAAGGAGTGAATTATCGCCCAGATTTTTTTTCCCCAAATGACTAACTGATTTTATCAAGGCCTGTTTTGGAGCATCTGCCTTTCCTCTGATTAGGAAAGGGGACTATAATGCCACCTTGATCATATACCAAACACCCACATATGAGATCTATTTCACAAATCCACATGGTTGTACTTTTTTCCCAGTTTCTTGTTCTGCACTTCAAATTCCTGAGTTAGAAGAGGAGACTGGGCTCAGATGCCTGAAATATTTAACAGTCTCCTCACAAAGTGTATTTGAAAAGGACAGAAAGGCTGTTTTGAGAGTTTGATGGACCTAATGATAATCCAGCATCTATAGAAACATTTGCAGATATAACAAAAACCAAAATACTTAAAAATGTCCTCTACCCCTCATCTTGAACCACTGCCATAGTCTCTTTACTGGTATTCTTCCCACTAGGGAGGTCTCCTGTCATGACATTGCACATTATATGTAGATATATCCATTATATGCTACAGAAAAATGTGGCTATTGTTTTTCAATGCTATGAAATCTTCAATGGTAGAACAATAACTATGGAGTATGTCATAACCTCCTCCTAATTGGATATAAGATAATTTATACTACATATGCCATTTTCTCTAGCTTTATTTCTTGCCTCAGTCAAGTTGAAAAAAAAATATGCTTTTTCCCATGCTGTGTCGTGGTTCCTTGTTTTCCCAAATCCGGACAATCCTTCCCTCTCTTATCCACCCAACATCTCCTTATTTTTCTAGTCCGAACTCAAGCATCTCTTCTTACACAAAGCCTTTCCTTAACATTCCTAGGTAGAAATGACATGCATTATTCAATGCCCTCACTCTGTTCCAATGTTCTTCTGCTATTCTCCCATAGCATCTGTCATTATATTTCTTTCTTGAAATATCCTCTCTTCTTGGAGAAAGTCTGGAAGGGTCGAAGCTATTATTATGTATCTTGGCATCCCTACCATCTGAAAGAATATTAGCATGGAGAGGCTCAATAAATATGTGTGGACTGAATAAAGGCAGGTTACCATGGAAATTAAGATCACAGTCTTTGGAATCAGAGAGCCTGGGCTTAAGTACCACCTCTGCTGTTTAATGGTTGCTTGACTCTGAGTAATTTCCTTATTCCCTGTGAGATTCCATTTCTTTATCTGTAAAATGTAGATAATGATAACAGACTTGCAAGATTATTATTAGACTTAAATGAGATAATGTAGTTAAGAACTGTAGTACAGTGTGTGGCATCAAATGTGTGTTCATAATGGTAATTATTAGTAGGAAATAGTAATAATTAGTACGATGTGGTGCCCATACTAGTAACTAAACTAGTATGAAAGTGGTATAAAAAAGGTTCCATTTCTTCAGGATTTGTTAGAAATCTTTTTAAACAGAGTAACTGGAGAATAATTTATTGTAACTAATTTATATTTTAACTTACGTAAGTAAATAAATTTTACACCCCAAAACTTGCTTCTGTTCACATTATTTATAGAATAATTCACGAAATCTACTAATACATTAAATTTAAAGAAATGGAAATTCTGTTTATGTGTGTTGCTATTTTTCTCATCCAAATTAAATGAATGAATCTGTGCCATTCTTATAAGTTGTTCTGCAATATTTAATAATATGGGGTTGGTAATTACTCTCCATGTATAAATTATCTTGTAAATTTTATAAAAAATATTTAATGTACTGAAAAAAATGCAAATTTCCTTAATTAAACCAGCTACCACAGAAAAATTCTGTGAATTATTACATAGGAATTTTTTTAAAATTGGGAATTTGAATCAATTTAATTATAAATAACCAGTATCATTATGTAGCCTATCGGCACTAATGGAAATTAACAATAAACCCTGTATCTGTGAACTATATTAGGTGAAATATTGTTTAGCCAAGTATAAATTATTTGTTATTTATGTCCCACCTACTTCTCAAATTAATTAGGGGTGGCATACAAAAAAAAAAAAAAAGGATATGTAATACTATTTTAGTGATTGTTTCACTTATATCACACTTAAGTTCTCAGGTTTTAATTTTTTCAAATTTTATTAACCTGTATTACATGATCATATTTCCTTATCATGGGAAGAAAGACACCAACAAGTCAGGAACCACGGGTTCGAGTCCTGACTCTGCCACTAGAGAACACACCCACCAGGTATCAGTCACTTATATCCTCATCTAGAATATCGGAAAGTGGGACAGGAAATACCTCCGGATTCAGGTATTTCTCTTTCTTCTAAAAGATTTATTATTCTTCCCAACTCTCAAGCCCCCATTTATTCTCTAGATATTCAGATTTTTAACCTGAGTCATATTAACATTTGATGAGAGATACGAACAGCTACACAAATAATTATGACAGGCAGGAATGAAAAAAGGGTGTTGGGATTCATGTGGACTGTTCTAGGAGTTAGAGAGTCTCAAGAACTCAGAATGGTTGCTGTATCACAGAAGTAGTTCCAAATTCTCTCTTGGCTGCAGCAGTGCAAGAGGACCTCGGGTATTGACATTTAACATGCATTTTCCCTCTGCATTTACCACTTGCTCATCCTTTACTGTGCATGCTATGTGTTCAAATCTTGCTCATTTTTCAAGACTCTATTCAAATCCCGGGACGTCTGTAACAAGGTTCCTTGTGTTCCTTACAAAGACCCAGAGCAATTTATATAGACTTCTGTCATGACTCTGAACACATACTATATTCTCTTCAAGGACCGAGAACATTTCAGATATTGGGTCTACCAAGGAAAGGATGAGGAAGGATGCCTTGCTTTATCAATTTTGCCCAAGAAATGGCTAAATGATTGACTGACTGAACATATGTATGCATGCATGCCAAGTACGAATAAATACATGAATGAATGCATGCAGGAATAGCATGAGAAGAAACTGCAGAAATATCTAAGACCTAGTATTAAGGGCCTTCTAGAGGGCACACTGGAGGAGGAAGAGGAAAGCCACAGTATGGGAATGGTGTATGACTTCTTACATGCGTCTAGTGTGTTGGATGTGTGTGTGCACGCATGTGTGTGTAAGAAATGAAACCCTATTTACTATAGCAAATGATGTGCCCTTCCCCCCACCACTAGGCAAACACAGGTGCTACCTCTCTTTGACAGTTTTGGAGATTCTCCTCCAAAAGCTGATCTTCTTACCATTTCTAACTGCACACAAAAGCTGCAGGATTTTGTGAGTTGGTACCCTTTGTGTCCAGTGTTACTTTTATTCTCAAGAATCTAGTGCTAACTCAACCATTTATGGTCAAGTGTACTTGGATTAGCAGAGCTATCAAGATTCTTCTATGCTGGTGATATTGTACGTGCTCTCTCAAACACTTGAAAACTTCCTCTACACCCAGGATGGAATCTAATTTCCTTACCGTGGCTTACTCTTGCCACCCCAGTTCAGAGCCCTCCTCCACCTTCATTTTCCCACACTATGCTATTTTCTCTAACTGGAACATTAACTACCACGATCACATTTTTCTTTTTTTGTTTTGCTAACATATTCATCCTTTATGTCTCAGATTAAATAACACTTGCAGGACAAAGAAATTTTCACTGAACACTCAAGAATGAGGGAGTGTCTCTTCAATTCACTCCCTTATAGCTCTATATTGTGCTTATTGAAGTATTTAATCCCACTATATGATCTTATCTGTTTACCCGTCTGTGTTCTATGCTTGAATACATGTTCCCTGTAGGCTAGGAAGGTGTCTTTTAACTTGTAGTGGCAGGCACAAAGCAGTTCATTGATTAATATTTGATAAATGGACCCCAAAATATCACATATCGCAGTAATAATAATTTTAAAAGTCACAGGGGAAAAATTGTTTTCTAAATCACTATTACAATAATGAAACTAATTTCTAAGACTTGATGCATGGTGTTTAATGACCCACAGCTATTGTAACCATAATTAATTCTTATCAAATTTACATCAATCATTAACAGTAATAGGGGAGTCAGTAGGAATAGCGAATTGGGGAGAATTTCATCACACAGTGTGACTCTGAATGACAGAAGAACTTTCAGATGAAAATACCAAAAACAAAAATTTAGAGATAAAATTCAAAAACTATAATTGTGGAAAAGAAGATTACATAACTTTTGTTCAGTAAGCTCTGACTTAATTATCATTTTCTGGTTACACTTACAAACAAATATCTACTCAATTCCCCCTCAACGAAATTATGCATAAGATTGAGCTAGCAAGAATTATATACAAAGTTTTTAGAATGATAGCACCCAGAACAGCAGCTTTCAAATGTTTTTTTGAAACCTTTTCAAAAAATACATTTTTCTTGTGATCCAATATAGACACATAACATAAATATGTACAAACACCTAACTGAATCAAGTCTTCATGAAACAATACCTAACTTACTACATGCAAGGTAATTTACTTTCCAAAATAATCCCTGCAGATATGCATGAATTGTCATAATTTCTTTTTTTTTTTTAAGATTTTATTTATTTATTTGACAGAGATAGAGACAGCCAGCAAGAGAGGGAACACAAGCAGGAGGAGTGGGAGAGGAAGAAGCAGGCTCATAGCGGAGGAGCCTGATGTGGGGCTTGATCCCAGAACGCCAGGATCACGCCCTGAGCCGAAGGCAGACGCTTAACAGCTGTGCCACCCAGGCGCCCCTGAATTGTCATAATTTCTTAACAGACTTCTGAACAATAAATGCTCCCAAGTTTAAAAATTTAAGTTGGCTGGTTTTATGTTTCCTTTCTTTGTATTCTTTTCCTTTCCTTTCTTTTCCTTATATTTTTTCTTTTCTTATATTCTTTCCTTTATTTATATTCTTTGTTTTGACTGATAGGCTGAGTAATAGTTGTTTTTTTATTATTAATAAGAATAAATTGAAATAAAGATAAATAAAGGTATGAATAAATCTGGTACTCAGCAAACATCTAAATAAAAAATTAAGCTCTAATCTGAATAACCATATGAAATTTGTGAAGATATAAAGATTGAGATCTTACCTAAGGGAATGCATCAACTGATCTAAATAAACAAGCAGTAATACTTACCCCACTATACATTAGTATCAAAATTGTATTTTTGCTATGCTACCTATAGTGACCAGCTCCTCTCCTCTTATTAAATTCACTGAAAAACCTACTTTTCATTTCCTCTTAGTCATTCATTCTTCAAAAAGCATACTGGCTCCACACATTTGTCAGGCATGTGCCTAGTGATAGAGACACAATGGAGAAAAAGGGAGACATGGTTTCTACCTTCATGGAGCATTCATCCTAAAGCAGCAAATTGAGAACAGCCAGAAAACAAGCACACGCAGTCTAGATTGTGCTAAGTACTACAAAGGACATACAGAGGGTGCTGTAAGCGAAAGAAACAGGAGTGAAGGAAGACACACGGTTCAGACCAAAGAAGTCCTCTCTGAGTAGCTGCAATAAAACTGAGACATTAAAGGGGAAAGAAACCAGTTGTGCAAAAAAGCTAAAGGCAGAATCTTCATGCAGAGAAATGGCCAAGAGTCTGGGCAGAAATAACACTTCTTTGAGGGCCTGAGAAAGATTCTGTGGCTGAAACATAATCAGCAAGAAGGAACAAGACAAGGTTGGAGAGATAAGCAGGAGCCAAATCAGGCAGGGCCTTGTAAGTCACCGCAAGGAATTTGGATTTTGTTCTAAGTATAATGAAAAGCTGCTGAAAGGCTAAGCCAATGTGTGACATGATCTGATTTACATTTTTATGAAAGATCACCTCTAAATGCTATGTAGAGAATGGATTAGAGAATGTAAACATGAAAGTCCAGTTAAGAGACTATTTCAGTAAATCTAAGCCAGAAATGATGTAACTTGGCCTAGGGTGGTGGCAATGGAGATGGAGAAAAATGTGGAAAAATTCAAGATCCATTATGTAAGAGAACCTAGAAGACTCACTCAGTATTAGAAAAGAGTTGAAAAGCAAAGAGAATAATCAAGAATAAATTCTAGGAGGGGGAGGGGATGGGAAAAAAGAGTAACTTCTAACTAGCTTGAGCAACTGGGTGGATGGTGATGCTATAAACTGAGACAGGAGCGTTTCAGAGGAAGGGAGGTGCTTCATAATATTTGTGGGTCCCAGGGCTAGGTTAGAAATGAAGGTACACAAACCACCTGCTACCTGTCATTCATTCTATATAGCATTGCTTAGCTCTCTCTTGCTTTTCTAATCATGAATATTCCAAACTCTTATCACTGTCCTTGCCCACACTACCTGGTCATCCTTCAGCGGTACCAAAGAGGCAAGCACTTTATCTGACATTTGTCACATTCTGGGTGGCAACTCTTGACTTAGCCAGAAGAACCAGAGAGATGAGAGCCTATCAACACCCACCCAACATAACCCACTGGCCCAAACAGCATTCCACAGTAGATTCTAGACATTTAAAGAGAGAGAGAGGAAAGGAGGGAGGGAGGAAGCAGAGGGGCAGAGGGAGGAAGAAAGAAAAAGAAAGAGAGAGAGAATGAGAACGAAGACTCCTCCATCCTACCTGTTCCCCCAACTCCCACCTTAGGTTTGAAGATACAACATTCTGTTAACGGAGAAATTCTCCAAGACAGATGTAGCAGGTGGTGGATGCTACAGTAATGACTTCTCTGCTCCCAGCGTACTTGTGTTCCTGCAAGGCTCCCTTTTCACGTGTTTATCTGAACCAGATATAAGTGTCAAGACCAATCACACCACCCTCAGCTCACAACCAAAGACCTGCTTCTTATAGCACTCCCTGCCCGCCCCATCCCTTCACCCCTCCCTGTTACATAAGAAGCACTCAGGTCTCACTAGCATATGAACCTTAAGGGTCTCTTGTACATCAGAGGCCAGATAGATTACTATCAGTCAAAGTGATGGAATATATCCTATCAGTAAGGTTTTACTGAACCCATAAAATAATGCTATTCATAAATTTCCACCGTATGTGCTCTCCTTTCCTTATCTCCCAAGATGAGATAAAGACAATTGTTCTGCACATCTTGCACCCCGAGTTTAACAGCGCTGTCTAAGGAAAACCTCCCAGAATCTCTGATCAGTAAGGTAAACCCATGTCTAGGCTTTTGTGACTCAAGGCTTTACTTCCATTATAGCACTCAACGCCCTGCACTTTAATTCAGAGTGAAGGCAATCTATTATTTGTTTCTGTATCCAAAGTTAACATATAAGTATTCTTAAACACGCACTGCTGAATTAATAAAGTTAATGAGTGTATTAATACAGCATAGATGTAACACAGAAGACTGAACATGGTAGGCGTTATAATTTGGAATTTTTCATTTATACGGATAAATTTCAACTTCAACTTGCAACAGTTTTATTTACTTATTTTCCTTAAGTATTGTAAGCATAATAATTATTTACCTTTGCATAGTATTTGTAGTTTACAATATACTATTCAGGAAAGAGATAATCCCGAATGTCCCTCAAAAACTTACAGGCAGACTGGTATTAATATTCCCATTACACAGATGATTTAGCGACAGTCATTTACTTGCCCCAGATCACAGGCACAGCAGCCATCTACCTCGAGTATTTACAATGTTCATACTACACCAAAACCCAAAATTGGTCAGTTAAAATAAATTACAACTATACAAAAATGAGCACAGGCATGCCCAGTTTTATCACACCTCACTTTCGGTATTGTGTTTTACAGATACTGTCTTTTTTACAAATTGAAGTTCTGTGGCAATATGTCAAGCAAGTCTATTAATACCATTTTTTTCCAACAGCATTTGCTCACTTCGTGTTTCTGTTACATTGTGGTAAGTCTCACAATATTTCAAACTTCATTATTTTATATATATGTATATACATACACAGCTATATGTATTTTTAAAGTAGGTTCCACACCCAGTGTGGAGCCCAATGCAGGGATCCTTAATCTCACGACCCTGAGATTAAGACCTGAGCTGAGCTCAAGAGGCAGATGCTTAACCGATTGTGTCATCCAGGCACTGCTTATTATTATTATATTATAAAACAACAACAACAACGAAAACAAGGCTGGCAGGTTCTAGGAAGATGGGTTTAACAGCATAGATTTTACCCCTCCAGCTGCACTCCAGTTAACCTACATCCAAGTATATATAAAACAAAGTGTTATGTTTTTCTTAATTTAGTTTTTGATTTCTCTTTGTGTCATATGATTGTGAAAAACACATGTATATCACTCTGGTGTTCAATAATAGCAGGTGAGATTCATTTAGCATTACTATAAACATTTTACAATACTCTAATACAAGGTGCTTGATTACATTACTTTGTTTATAAATACTCTCTTTTTTTTAAGATTTATTTATTCATTTGAGAGAGAGAGAGTGCGGGTGAGGGGGAAGGGGGAGAGGGAGAAGGAGAGGGAGAGAAATTCAAACCAGCTGACTCCATGCTGAGCACGGAGCGGAGCTTGATTCCAAGACCCTGAGATCATGACCTGAGCTGTAATCAACAGTCGGACACTTAAGGGACTGAGCCACCCTGGCATGCCTTTGGATGCTATCTTTATTCCATTACACGTTGACAAAGCCTAGGTTTAGAGAAGGAACATAACTTGCATAAGATTTCCCTGCTAGTAATCAATACAATAAGTACCTAAACTCAAGATTTCCCCAGAGTTTATACACTTAGCTGCATGCTAAGCTAATTCCCCTCACCATCTAATTCTATTCCTTGTTACCTTCATTCCTGTGAAGAATTCCTGAATTATAACCACTTGTCCCTCTATGAATGTGAAAATAATTACTTGCAGGTCTGTTTCTCTTTGTGAGATATATATATATATCTTCTACCTTCTATTTCCCTGTAAGATTAATTTATTTTTTAAATGTTGTTTATGGTAGTACCAAAATCTCCCAATGGATTTAATTAATGAATATTCTCTATTGCATTGTAATATGCAAAGTAATAAATGCTTTCTCAGATTAATAGCTGAAGCAAAACTAAGGTGGTTAATGGAATCTCAAAGCCTATTTACTCTGAGGCAATAGTGATTATTGTTCTTTTACAGTCAACCATATCATTAGGAGGAAATACAAGAGAAATATATTTTACCTTACCTGAAAGTGTTGAAGACGGTATCTCTATAAAGAGTTCAGCAAGATACATTCTAATACATATGATATAGACATATTTGAATATTTTAAATGATTTGCAGTTTAGTGGGATTTACTATGATAATACAGTTTAGATTAATAAAATGAATACATGTGAGAAAAATTTTAATAAAGTAAAGGAAACAGAAAATTTAGTTATATTAATAATGAACTCCTAATCACTAATGTACAAATTCTATTTAATTTTTCCGGACTGTGGTTTACAGAAATTGTTCTTCTTGTTTGCTTTAATTGCATGAAACTCACTGCAGAAAAAACTCAAATGAGTGGCTATTTTCATTGCCTGGGAGAAATAAAATATTGTCTAATATGGAAATCATTTCAAATAGCTATTATATGTGCATAAAAATTATGCTCTTATGTAAAAATCAGGAAGACATTTGGAAGTGGGTTGTATTTTTTCTTCTTTTTAGTATCATTTACCATAATCTTCAAGAAAGCATCATAAAACAATGAGCTCTCGGTCAATCATTTCCGGGATGAACAATGTTTCTCAAAAAGTTAATATCACAAGAATAGCTACTTTCCAGCTGTAAATCTGTTAGGGACAAAAATATACCATATTTCACCAAGCACAGAAATACCGGTTTTTGATTTACAGTACAATTATGCATATCAAGCCAAATCATTTAAAAATGTATTATACTTACAGAGATGACAAAACAAAGGATTAAATATATAAATATGAAACAAACATGTTTCTGCAGTCTTAAAGAACTTTTGATTGCATAATTGTTTATTAGAGTAGCAGCATTAATCTCTTAGAGTAGTAACATAACATTTTTAAGAGATGAGTAATTGATGTATTACCTCATCACAATTATCTGTCTTGTTAATAAGATGTAGATGACATCAAAATTATGCATATAAGGGTGTCCAAACTTTCCAGAATACCCTAGCCAAACATCCATCTAGATGACCGGGTTAGGAATATCATGATATCTAAAATACTTAATTGTTGTTGTCATAGCCCACAAATCAAGGACACCATTTTCTGTAGTTTTATATCATCCAGACATAGGAAGAGTGTTTGACTTATCTCACGATCCCTGTTTGCCTGTCTACATGTCTTTTGTATTCATTACTTTTTTAAGGGAATGGGGATAGCAGTAATTTTTTTTGCTTCCAATGTCTTTATTTCTTTACCTCACAGATCCTGCTTTCTGTGTTAGACCCAGTTATAGTTACTAGTACTTAATAATTTTCAAATATTAGAATTTCATTTTATTTCTTGTTTTTCACTTCTGCTATTCTCCACCCTGCATCTTATCCATTTCTCTGGAAAAAATATGCTTACTTTCCCCACTTTAAGGGAAAAAAAAAACACAGAAATGTCTTATTCATTTTTAAGTTACACTTACTTTATAAAGGGAGTGAAAATTAGCAAGTGGATCATTACATTGAAAAAAAGGACACAGTCTCATTATAAAGTTGAGCGTACACAGTCTCAACTCTGGTCGCCTATAGTTTTTATTTATGTTCACTGTAATTAACCCTAGTAGTGACTCTGATACCACATCATCCAAGGTATGCACTAAATTTTCCAGCTTCCAGGATAACTTGACAATGTCACTGTATTATATTAATTCAAATGTAGGAAAGTCATGCTCTTAGTCTGTTAGAAAAGTTTACAAAGAAGAATTTCATTTGGTATTGGGCTACTACATCAGTACCCATTTGTTTTTTATTGTTCATCCATTTATTCATAAGACTCATTTAACACCAACCATATACCAGGCAGAATGCTAGAAATGTGAATAAAGTCTTATGGGTAGTAAGGAGGGCACGTATTGCATGGTGCACTGGGTGTTATACGCAACTAATGAATCATTGAACTTTACATCAAAAGCCAGGGATGTACTGTATGGTGACTAACATAATATAATAAAAAAAACATTTAAAAAAAAGTCTTATCAAATGCCTTGAGGCTCAGAAATTATGTGGTAGGTACAGAAAAGCCATAAGTTGATTGTTAGGTTCAGCTTCCACGGAGCTGTGCATTGGTGGTATGGGACGCAAGAGAAGGGGAATCTGAATCAGATTTGGACATAGGAATATTTTCCAGAAGCAATGAAATGCCACTGGAGTTCTAACTTGTAGGACATGAAGGTCTTCCCTGATATCAGTCTGCAGTATTTCCATAAACAATTTTTACCAGAGGATTCTTTGTTTATGATAAAATTATTAACCTATTTCATAGCATTTTAGGCACTTTTTAACATCTCTGAAAGAAAGCCATATTGTACAAGTAAGGGCATATCATAATTTAATTGACAGCATTTTCCACATTATCAGTACATAAAATAATGATGCATCTTACATTCAAAGGCATATTAAATTTGATAATATACAGGAGGCTATCATTCTGCAAGACAATGCTTAAGCAGTATTTCTACTGAAATAGCATAACTAGCCCTGATTAAGTCCTCCCCACTTATAAAGGGTGACATGTCCCACTCACTCTCCACAAAGAATTAAACACAATCATCATCCCTATCAACTTGGAAAGTGGCTCAAATAAATCATCTATGACTAGTGTATCCATTAAAAGAAATGGCTGCAGGTTGCCCACACTTTTCATAAATAGTGAAATAAAATGTTCTAGAATTTCTCTTTAAAAGAGTCTAATTCTTTCCCAGAAAACACATTAATACAATGCTTAAACTCCTGGATCAGTGACTGGTTTCTGGAACATCCCACTAGTTTTATCCTCAGCCATCATCTTACAGCCTGATTATGCAGGGCATATCAAAGACAGGCATGTTTATGAAAGATCAGGTAGTGAGACAAACTATTTCCAAGGATGATCTATTATAAAAATCTTTCCAAGCATTCTGATTTTCCAGGGGATCTAAAAATGTCTGTTACATATGGACCAAGTTGTACAAGCCTGAAAAAATATATGCAATTGAGCTATACAAATGGTTTAAGAAGCTTATGTTCTCAACTTTCATTCAAAATTATTTTTTAGTGTTATCACTGATCTAGCTTTAAAGTTTAAATATACTCCAGTTCTTTAATATTGCATAGATATCGTCTTTTGATAACTAATTTAAAATAATATTGTGAACATACAACTTGAAGCAAGATCAATATATTTCAAGTATATTTAATATTTATTGTATTTTAAATACTTTGAGATGTTTCTGAAACTGATTTTTAATATGAACTTCCTAAACAGTTTTTATTTTAGAAATTATAATAATCTTTTTTCTAAAAGAAAATATGGACCTTCAATGGCAGAGTAGTTTCTAAAAACTAAACTCACACAGCAAATTAAAATGTAAAATGTGCATGTCTGGAACGAGTATTCACACGGAAACAAGAACACACTAAGTGGATCACAGTTCTGAAAGAGCTTACCCAGGAAAGGTAAGATTTACATATTAATGAAACAGAAAGTTTGCACAAGCTCAGACACTAAGCTGTGTTCAGTGATGAGCAGGGTTCTCCTTAAAAGGCCTCTAACCCACTACAACCCTTTGTATTATTATTGCAGACGTTAATCTACTAGCAGCATAGATATGTAAGCTAGTTCCAATTTTATTTCAAGACAGAAAATAGCATACTGGTTATGAGACCAGTCATATCTGCTGCACCGTGTCTACCTGGAAAGTGCTCAAATAAAATAGCGAAGAGAAGACTGATATTAGTATAATATGGAAATCAGTTGGATCATATCTGCAACGTCCAGTTGAGTAGGCATCAGCCACATGTGGCTATTTCAATGTAAATAATTTAAATTAATAAAATTAAAAAGTCAGTTTCCCAGTCACAGTATTCACATTTTAAGTGCGCATTAGCCGCATGTGGCTGCCATACTAAACAGTGCAGATACAGGAACACTTCCCTCATTGCAGAAATTTCTGTTGGGTAGCACTGGTTTATAGGTAATATTTCCCCAAAGTTAAGGGTCTGTGCCACCAAGTAGCAGCAAGTGAACATGGTCTATTACAGATGCAAACAGCAACAATCAGTAATGTATTATGCCTCTTTCATCCTCTTGGCTCAACTACTCAGTCTTCAAAGTGCTTATTGCATGCTTCCTGATCTTTGCACATTTTGCTCATCTCCATAACTTCACAGTGTTCTCCTTTCCTTATTCCTCCTTCCACCTGCCATCTTCACCATTTCTTAAAAGTTAATTCTTATTTTGTCCTATAGCTTCTTTTATTTATTAGGAATTCTACATTGCCTTTTAACTGCTGAGATTTTTACTAGAAGAATACTATTTTCTTCATGATCTAGTTACACAGACAGAAGTTGATATAAACCTAGGTTCACTTTCCCCATAAAGTCTACAAATTTTAGTGTGTAACTCAGCAAAATGTTAGATTTTTCAAAAATGTTTATACCAAATCATACCCAAAATGTCTGTATAGACTCTAGGAACAAATTCAGGATGTAGCATCCCTGCAAACTCAACATGTAAGGCTGACCTTCACCTGTACCACTGGGGTAATTACACCTGGAACTCAGCATTATGCTGTGAGGAAGAGGGGGGTGATGTGTCTTACAATCAGCAAGGGCGAATGTGTGACATCACTCACAAAAACACTCATTTACTTTCCCATTTCACTGAGATTATCAATTCTGACTTCATAAAGCATTTTTTGAGAGTATATGTCTTTACGTGGGAAAATATACTTTTATTTTCTTATACAAGAAGTTGGCAGTAGTTTCCTCCAGGGAGTATGAGGAGGAAGATGTACATTTAGTGTATACCTTTCCATACTTTTTTTGGTCACATGCATATATTATTCAAATAAATCATTGTTAAAATGGTCGCTTCTAGGGCACCTGGGTGGCTCAGTCGGTTAAGCATCTGCTTTCGGCTCAGGTCATGATCCCGGGGTCCTAGGATCAAGCCCCACATCGGGCTCCCTGCTCAGTGGGGAGCCTGCTTCTCCCTTTCCCTCTGCCTGCCACTCCCCCTGCTTGTGCTCGGTCTCTCTTTCTGTCAAATAAATAAATAAAATCTTAAAAAAAAAAAAAAAGGACTCTTCTCTGTGCACTCTAGGATGGATGAGTTAGTGTGGGTAGTTTGACCCAGAAATCACAGTCAACTGAACATCTTCAGAGTAAAAACTAAAGTATTGGTTGACTCATGGATTAAAGACAAAGAAGCCACTGCCTTTAAGACAGGGAAAACCTATTTAAGACAGCAGTGAAGGTTAAAGAGCCAGAAGCAGAAAAATGAAGATGCAAGTTGCAGAGAAGATAAATTAAGAAATATGGTCCAGGACCTTTTTCTATAAATAATTAAAATTTCAATTTATCTGTACTTAATATATTCATTCCCTTAAATGAGTATTTTTAAAGATCATTTACATTATTCAGAATCAATAAATAATAAGGTGCAACTATTCTCTTTGTAAACAGAAAGGATCCATTTGAGTGCAGATGACCATTTAGATAAAATGTTATTCAAGTGGTAATGTCAGCTTTTGCATTTTATATGTCAAAAAATCTTTATGGACATGACATTTACTGTAATAGTAGGACTTTTCTAGTTACACTAATAATATTAAACTTTGTATCATATTTTGGTTGTACATTGAACTTTTTGAATCATGAATCAGATAAATCAGTGCTTTTCAAACTGTAATTAATGAAGGACCGGTCTTTCCTCCCTCCTCCCCACAGTCTGTCGTGGACCGATAAAATAAGAAATAACTACTCGGAAAATGAAATAAAACATGGCACACAAAAAGACAAGCCAAAATGTTCATCAGACTCAATAGGCAAAATTACTCTGTTGCTTTGCTTTTATGCACACTCTTAATTGTTCGCTCTCGGTTTCGATCTCTGGGCAAAGCCCAAAACAAAACACTGTGGAGCAATTTGGTGCCACAGACCACCCTTTGAAGAGCACTGAGTTAATCACAACATATTTTTTTCCTTGAAAGGGGTTAACATACAATTCAATAAAAATGCCTCAAACAATTCTTGTCATTTATATCTATACACATACACACATACGTGTTTGTGTGTGTGTGTGTATGTTACCATAGCCAGTATGGTAAATAAAATTAATTAAATTACTCCTTTCACAATATTTGAAAATTTTAACCTATAGCTAAAGGGACAAAGTAAGTTTTATTGCATATTTTAGAAATGTTCAGGTAAATAGGCTTTTGGGTAAATATGTGATTGCATGCATGACAAATACATGAAAATGTATGCAAATATAGTATTTCCTCTATTTAGTTTATACAAATTTGATAAAGCACAAAGACACATTATATCTCAATCTATATACATGCATCCAATTATGAGAAATGAGGTTTGACCACAAAAACATACCCAAAATTCTACTGCCTATTTTATGTATATGAAACGATACAAATTACTTATATGTAACTTACCAATTTTCATTATTCAAAGTTGATTTACATGTTGTCTGATTACTTTGCTTTATCTTTTCCACCCAAGGGTAACACCTGTAATATGACCTAATTTAGCATACTCTGTATATAACTGACCTAAAATATTACGTACAGGTTGTGACAGTTGATAACAATGATAGACCACAGCCATAGCAAATTAAATTAGCTAAAGACAAAGCAAACTGAAGCAGTAGTAATAATTTATAAATAAAAATATAGGAATTTAAACAATAAATTTTTTATTACACTCTACAGAAAATTGTTTTCATTCAACTTTGTGAAATTGTGAATTGTGTATGTATATTGTGAAAGGTGTATGTATACTTTTATATGTAAGGGAATCATTCTTACACAAACAAGGTATATTGAGGGCATTTATGGTACATACATTGATAATTATTGTATAAGTAACTGTTGTCCATAGTGTATGCATGTCAATTTTGAACATTCAAATACATATTTTCAAGGCAAAATCCAAATAAAGATATGCAATTATTATATTTATCAAATGTAATTAATGAGAAACATATGAAATGCATGTCATGGATTTATTTTGAAAATGATAAATATGGATTTATGAAGGTTGACTTTTAATATGTATTCTGTGTCAGTATGGTAAGTGATAACATTTATCTTGAACCAAAATACACAAATACACACACACATATAATTTCCTTTTGAGAAAAATGTAGCCCACTTATTCTAAAAAAAACAAATTCAAGGGGGCGCCTGGGTGGCACAGCGGTTAAGCGTCTGCCTTCGGCTCAGGGCGTGATTCCGGCGTTACGGGATCGAGCCCCACATCAGGCTCCTCCGCTATGAGCCTGCTTCTTCCTCTCCCACTCCCCCTGCTTGTGTTCCCTCTCTCGCTGGCTGTCTCTATCTCTGTCGAATAAATAAATAAAATAAAAAAAAAAAAAAAAAAAAAATTCAAGAAAAATGAGGAGCACTTAAGTGGATGCCTATTTTCAAAAGAATATTCAATTTAAATATAAAATAACTTTTTATTACATGCAGAAATCTATATACGCACAATAAAGCAACTACTAATTATATCTCTTTAAAAGATTTATTTATTTATTTGAGGGAGGGAGAGAAGAGAGTACGTGCACGCAAGGGGGAGAGTCTTTAAGCAGACTCTGCACTGAGGCCAACGCAAGGCTCGATCTCACAACCCTGAGATCAGAAGCTGAGCTGAGTCCAGGAGTCAGATGTTTAGCCAACTATACCACCCAGGCACCTCTAATTATATCTTCATTCTGAGAATAACCCCAAAAGTAAGGAAAAGAGAACACAGATAATTCTTGACACATGTTATAAGAACGATCTCTAGAGGTTAAAAGAAATCTACATTGGTAGCTTGAAGTAAATGGAAAACTTTATCTTATTACTTCATTACTACTGAACTGTCATTTCTGTAACATACCTAAATCTTTTGAAACCCTTCATAATAAAAACTGCCCATAAAACAGCTTACATTGAAATATGAAAAGGCAATTTTTAAAAGAGAGAATACTGATCTTTCTCAATATTCATAAATATCTTTAGTGAGATACTGGAATTATGCCATTTCTCAGCGGGGGAATATTCTTATTCGTAAAATTCTTCCATTTCCCTTTACCTCACTTATGCTACTTGTATCTACAGCTTCACATACTGCTACTAAAACCTTGTTTCTTGAAACCTAAAACTATTCCACCAAAATTTGGATGATGCAATAGCCTTTGCCTCTCTAGAAATCAAATGTGTGTTCTAATTCCAAGCCTCCTATTCACTTGCTGGTGATTTTGTGCTACTCATTGCATGTCTCTATGATTAATTTCTTTGTTAATAGATTTAGAAAACAACACCTGCCCCCAAAACACCTGATGTTATGAGAATTACATCAACTTGCACACTGGAAATAGATTTGAAAAAAAAATGAAACCTAAAGAAACAAAAGATAGTAATATTATGGAAGGACAGAAGGCCAGAACAGCATTTTTCATGTTAAAAAATACAACACAAACTAAATAAAAGTTCCATTTACTTATGAGGAAACACTATGGGAATTCACAGAAAATATCATTTTTACTCAAAATTTATATTCAGACTTATTAACCTCTGTGCTAGAAATCCTCATGCAAATTAAATTTGCATTTTATGCTCAGAACCACAGTTACATCCACATGAAGTTTTATGAAAGACAGAATTCACAATGGTGAAGAACACAGAATCTTAAGGTGATGGATATGTTAATTAGCTCGACTGTGGTGATCATTTCACAATGTATCATATATGAAAACATCAAGTTGAATACCTTAAATATACATAATTTTTTAAAGATTTTATTTATTTATTTGAGAGAGAGAGAGCAAGAGAGGGGGGAGGGTCAGAGGGAGAAGCAGGCTTCCCACTGAGCAGGGAGCCTGACACAGGACTTGATCCTGGAACTCTGGGATCATGACCTGAGCCTAAGGCAGTCACTTAACCAACTGAGCCACCCAGGTGCCCCAATAGACATAATTTTTATATGTCAATGGTAACTCAATAAAACCGTTAAAGAAAGAAAAACCCCACAAAATCTAGAATAAAACGACCTGAGCTGCAATCTTCCCTATACCTCAGTTTCCTCACTGCTATGGTGACCACTAAAGGTGTGAATGCATGCAATGTGCTTAGAATATTGCTTGGCAATAGACAGGTACGAAAGACGTTTCTGATAATGTTGTTGTTGTTGTTATTATTATTATTATTACTACACTGCCTTCATAGATTATTATTATTATTATTATTATTATTATTACTACATTGCCTTCATAGATTTTTCTCTAGTGATGGTTCTCCAGCTCTATGTAGTCTCTCTTTTTCCTGGGGTTCTGCTTGAGTGCGAACATTCATATACAGCCACGTCAATCATAACACATCTTAGTGTCAGCCAACAAAGCAGTTTCCTGAATTTCATGGAATTCATCACCATTCATCAAAATTATATAATTTTGGATCAAGGTACAGGCAGTTAGTGGATTAACCCAGCAGCCAACATCAAACATGGAACAGAGAGTTTCTTATTGCTTAGAGTGGGGAAACTATGCATGCTAATCATCGACATTGTAATCTAATCACCAAATGATAAAAACATCATGGGAGGAAGCAAAATCTAAGTGCTGGATCTAATTACGTTACTATTCAGTCGCTTGATGGAGAAGATGGCAAGTTGCTGCAGTCATTTATACAACCAAACACTCAATAGACCATTTTGGGCCCCAGTCCAAACTGTGACTGGAAAGCTAGTAGCTGTGCATTTCAAATCACGATGAGTTGTTAGAGAATTAACTAAGGGGCTCCGGGAACTCTAATTCTAATGATCTTCGGGTAACAGCAATCCTGAAGTGGAGACTGTGATGGTAAAATACTACTGTTTGCAAGAAAAAGATCAGGCATAGAGTCAGACAGATGTATTTTCAAATCTCTGCTCTGCTATTTGCTAAGTGATACAGGCAAGTGACCTAAGTTTTCACTTCCATCATCTATAAAATGGGGATAATAAGACATCTACCTTTCAGGGATTGTATAAATACTAGAGCCAATGACTGCATAATACCTGATACACTGTCAGTAGTCAAGAATTTGTGTTGATTTTGACTGGTAATCATGAAATGATAAAGTACATTAGGGAAGAAACTGACATTTAAACACCATTACACAACTGCATTATTAGTCTCTAGAATTATATAAGCAACATGGAGATTATGCTAGTCGTTCATGTATCGGTGCCTAGCACACCGTAGGCACATAAAATCGGTTATGATAATGCTGATGATGATGCAATTTATGAAAACAGAGTGAAATGAATAATCCATATACATGTGTCTCTCAAATAACCATGATTGGTACAGAGTAACGTTTTAAAGAATTAAGATTGTGAAAATAAAACATAATAAAAATGTTCAACAAACTATAAAATAAAGTATCCATGGCCCATGACCTTACAACTTGGATTCTGCCAATGGATAAAACAAGAGGGCGTGTTACGAATGTTTCTCCATTTTCTGCACTGGTGGAGGGAATGATCCAGAACAGCAGGTGATCCACATGTCATTTCTACTTGGACTCTTTAATAAATGCTTGTATATATTTTGTTTACATCACAGCATCCTTCTTGTGTTTTCTGGAGGCTAATGAAATATTGTTCTTACGAATGCCCTACTAACTGAGAAAGAAAAGCAGCTCATGCTAGCACTAGCACTCCTGAGGCCTACAGTGATACAAGCAAGGTGCTAAAAAAAAAAAAATCCATTTTGAGAAATCTATACTGTATTGAATGCCAGTTACCAAAATGTTAAATACAAGACCTAAAGGCTTATCAGCTGTCAATATAAAGACTCTAGAAAAGCAATTTTAAAAATTTGAGAAATAATTAAGATACACACACGTTTATTTATGACCAAGCTTGTACAATTCTGTGGCTATAAAACTAGACAGCATATAAAGAAGTGGAGTTCATTTTTCAAACATATCAGGATTTCTACCCTGATGTGTGTATTGTCAACCCAAAGTTGTCTGCTTCAAAGACACACATTTTTCCCAACAATGTTGTCATCTTCCTCTTTAATAATTGCCTTTGCATGGATTTTGCCATGACAAAAGTAGCTGCATTAATTCATAACCACACTACAAAAGTTGTTAGTCAGAAGTAAATGAAATGAGAAATACAACAATTGATAGCTACCTCTTCAAACACAGTCATTGTACTGGAGCACACATGTGTGTATGCACACACACACACACACACACACACACGTGTGCACACTTAGAGTTGGGATGGAAAGGTGGAATGCTAAATTTACTTTGTAATGTTTTTGAAACACTTGATAGGGCACTGGTTCCCATCCCAGTGGCACCTTAAAATAACCTGGGGAACTTCTATTATGCTATTTCCCAAACTCCACTGTAAGGGCCCATAAACCTGAGTCTCAAGGCTGCAATCAGAGCACTGAATGTTTTTTTAACACCCGGATGTTTCCAAACTGTACATAAGAGCCACTGAGTTAAAAAAAAAAAAAGTCACCATTTATTAAAAACACTGTCAGGTGGTGGTTCTGTTGATTAAAGATGATCTTCTCAGCAGCCATTACAGGAGATGTTACTGTCCCCACTTTCCACATGACAAAAGGAAACTTTCAGAGGTGGACGCAAAGACAGTATTTGAGTCCAGATCTGATTCAAAAGGTATGCTTTTTACAATACAAGAGACTTAAACCAAAAAGCTTTCACAGAGTTTATAACTAGGGCCAAAAAGTGGCCAGTGAAAGGAAGTTCACAAAAAGCCAGCACTTACGTTTTGTTCAGTCAGCACTAGTGTTGTTTTGAAAAGTGCATGCAAACCAGCTGGGCATCAGGGAATATCAAAAAGACAATACCTTCTGCAAAAAATAGTCTTTTGTAATATCTCACATGGGTAGCTTTTTTGAGGGGAGGCAGTATGTTTGCAAAGTTTATTAGCTAAATCTTTTTTAATGGTTTTATTTATTGGTATTATTTATCTATGCCGGTGTGTATGTATATAAGCTTCTCCAGTCCCGAATCAAAGCACAGCCCTGCATACCTCCCACACAGATGGCAGCTTCACATAGCCAGTATAATCTTCTAACTAAATGGCCTCCTTCCTTATTTATTTTTTACCCTGGGATGCTTGATACAACAGGGTTCATACTTAGCCAGGGATGCTCTTCTCAGGTGGTCATGTTAGAGAACTCTCTTATATCACAAAAAGGCGATTTCAGTTTCGTTTGTGACCCCTGCTTTAAAATCTCCTTATTTGGGGGGTACCTGGGTAGCTCAGTCAGTTAAGCGACCGACCCTTGGTTTCACCTCAGGTCATGATCTCAGGGTCACGAGATCTAGCTTCAGGAGCGCTCCATGCTCAGTGTGGAGTCTGCTTGGGTTTCTCTATTCCTCTCCCTCTGGCCCTCCCCTCTCTCTAAAATAAATAATCATTTTTTTAAAAAGTAAAACTTCCTTATTTTTGTGAAATTCAACATTTAATTAAGAAATCACATATTTCAGGGGCACCTGGGTGACTTAGTTGATTAAGTGTCTGACTCTTTTCTTTTTCCTTCTTTCTTTCTTTCTCTTTCTTTCTTTCTTTCTTTCTTTCTTTCTTCCTTCCTTCCTTCCTTCCTTCCTTCCTTCCTTCCTTCCTTTCTTTCTTTTTTTAAAATATTTCAGCTCAGGTCGTGATCTCAGGGTCCTGAGATCAAGCACCGCTTCAGACTCCATACTCAATGGGGAGTCTGCTGGAGATTCTCTCTCCCCCTCTCCCTTTGCCCCTTCCCCTGCTTGTGCTTGTTCTCTCTTTCTAAAATTAATAAATAAATCTTTAAAAAAAGAAATCATACATGAATAACACAAAGTAGTTTTTTTTTCCTATCAATCTTTCCAATAATCCAATAGAGCAAAGAAATTTAGCGCCACTTTCTACAGATGTGGAAACCAAAGTTCAGGCATGCAAAGTGTGATGTAAGCTCAAAAGCCAGGGTAGGAATTACACACAGGTCTTCAGTCTGCCCACCCAAGGCCTTTCCCAGGTTCTCTGGTCTTGAGGGGCCGAGAACCCTCCTTCTGGAAAGCTGAAGCTCCTCCTGAAGAGATTAAGAACCATCACAGCTACAACAGAAGAGCTCACCACTGACTAGTTTAAAACACTTACCAGATACAGTGAAGCTCTTCCAGCACTGACAGTAAGTCTAAACACTTTAATGTACTAATCATATTTTGAAGGGAAAAGGATAACTCATGACAATTTTCTAATTTATTAGTGTCTCTAATTTACTTAGATATGAAGATTTATAAAATACTGATCTTTTTTAAAAAACTAATTATTTTGTAAAGACAATGAAAAAAAATTCAAACTTTAAAGGTTTTGGTTCCCGTGGTTAATGATGACTTTTTAAAAAAATTTTTTTTAAAGATTTTATTTATTTATTTGACAGAGATAGAGACAGCCAGCGAGAGAGGGAACACAAGCAGGGGGAGTGGGAGAGTAAGAAGCAGGCTCATAGCAGAGGAGCCCGATGTGGGGCTCGATCCCATAACGCCGGGATCACGCCCTGAGCCGAAGGCAGATGCTTAACCGCTGTGCCACCCAGGCGCCCCTAATGATGACTTTCTAATGGAAATACTCTGATTATTGATTTCACAACTTAATACTCTACAGAAAAGAACTTCATGTAGCCAATCAGTCTTCAGTATTACTTCAAGACTATCACGGGAAATGTGTACGCTGCACATAAAGAAAACTCAAATTGTTGACCAAAAAATGGTGGATTAAACCTGTATGTGACAGCTGCTAATAGGTTCTGTGGCTAATAATCTTCCCTCCCAATAATACCCTAACAAATTAAATGTATTTATAAATTTTTTTAAACAACAAACTGTGAACTCTAATAGACTCTACTTTGA
>NW_024427107.1:31822799-31842715 GCF_017311325.1 Ursus maritimus | reverse complement strand
TCTTTCCCTTGATAATTTCTCTCAGCTTCCACAGACCTATTCAGTCTTTCCAACTTTCTCACTGGTTTGCCTTGCTTTGGGTTTCACTAACACTGAGCATAAATGTTATGAGAGAAGCACTTTCCCACCTACAATTCCTTATTCTCAGATTCATCTATTTTCACCTCGACTATACATATCATCTCCACTGATAGTTCTCAACTGGTTCGTCTTATTCCTGACCTCTCTCCCAAAGCATCAGTTATTCTACTGACAACTTAAATGCTCACTTAGAGAACTGAATTCATAGTCTTCTAATTACACGTGTATACCATTAATTCAACTCTCAATCATATGATCCCACTGAACTGTTTTTCCGAAGTCTCATATATGTAACCTTAATGAAATATTCACATTTTCTAATAAGAAAAGTGCCCTCTTAAAATGGGATGTTTCTGAGTGACTAAGGACACCCTCCCAGCTACTCAAACAAGATCACCAGGTTTTAGATAGCATAAGAAAGGCTCGAGTTACCTCCAGACCGCCCGTACAGTCATGCCAAAGATGGTTTACCTTATCCCACCAAGAACTGCAAACTCCTTGAAAGCCAGAATTGTAATCCATTCCTCTAGCATTTATCACAGTGCCTGAAATAGTTGACACCTGTTAAGAACTGAATCCTGTCCCATCAAAATGTGTACGTTAAAGTCCTAAACGCCAGGACCTCAGATTCTGCCTGTATTTGAAGATGGGGCCTTTAGAGAGGTAACTGAGGTCAACTGACATCATATGGGTTAACCCTAATCCAGTATGACTGGTTTTCTTATAAAAAGAGATTGAGACACCAAGGATGTGAGCATCTCTGTAAGAAAGACCATGAGAGCATAGAGCAAGAAGGCTGCAAGCTAAGGAGATAGCTCTTAAAACAAACCTGCCAACACCTTGATCTTAGACTTCTAGCCTCTGGAATTGTGAAAAAAATAGATTTGCCCATTAAGCCAGCAGTCTCTAGTATTGTAACAGCCCTAGCAAACTAATACAATACTCGGCATTTACTTGTTGAACTGATTACAACTTAAAATTTGCTACTTCTTTCTCTTTCTCAGACCACACTTTTAAATGAAGATTCATAAAGATAAATTCCTTGAAATCACGGATTCCCCTTCGTTCTTTTTATTGCTTAGTGTTTTAGAAAAGCATTGCTATTTCTAGCACCCCTACCACCACCCCCCCAACACCTCCCCACCCGCCAAAGATGTATTGAATTTAGGTTACTTGTTCCTTCAAGTAAAAGGCTTCAGTTTGAAGTCATGGAATATTGAAAAGAAGAGACCTCCAGACAAGAATGTCAGTGGCTGGGGCGCCTGGGTGGCACAGCGGTTAAGCGCCTGCCTTCGGCTCAGGGCGTGATCCCAGCGTTATGGGATCGAGCTCCACATCAGTCTCCTCTGCTATGAGCCTGCTTCTTCCTCTCCCACTCCCCCTGCTTGTGTTCCCTCTCTCGCTGGCTGTCTCTATCTCTGTCAAATAAATAAATAAAATCTTTAAAAAAAAAAAAAAAGAATGTCAGTGGCTTTTCCTTTTAAAACCTTGCATATGTGTTGAAGGGGGATTACACAATATTTTCAGGTTATAATATTTTTGGAATCCTCTCCAATTCAAATTGAATCAATGTTTAATTCCTAAACAGAAAACAAAACAAAAAACCTTCATGAAGTTGATTTCAGCCATATGGCTTTCTTCATCCTGATTGTTTACATTACCCTGAGATAACAGAAACGATGACTGCGGGGTGGGGGTGTCTTTATAACTTATAGTGTTGTCACTTTACCTGTCTTGAGCCAAGGGAGCAAATGTTCAGTAAATGTACACTGAGAACACTATCTGAGCTCAATGGCTTCACAGACTATCTGAAGTGTCAACACTTTATTAGTCAGCAAAAATAACGAACATCAAATAAAAGGATATTACAGACTGAATGTTTTCTATCCCTGCAAAATGCGTATGTTAAATCCTAACCCCAAGTGTGATGGTACTAGGATGTAGGGCCTCTAGGATGTGATGAGATCACGAGGGTGAAGCCCTCATGAATGGGACTAGTGCCATTATGAAAAGGACCCTACAGAACTCCCTCAGGCCTTCTGCCATGTGAGGCTGTGTCATGAAGACAGTCCTTGATGAACCAGAAAGATGGCCTCCTCGGACAGTGAATCTGTTGATGTCTTGATTTGGATTTCCCAGCTTCCAGAAATGTGGGAAACAAATTTCTATTGTTTATAAATCACGCAGTCTATGGTATTCTGGTATGACAGCCCAAACAGACTAAGACAAAGAGCCATGTATGCCACTTAACATAGCATGTATTATGAAATGAGAGTGACCTAGTGGGTCAGAATTATAGACTTTCATCAGATTGACCTGGGCTGAAGTTTTAGCTTTGCTACCTAGTAGCCCTGTCACCCTGGGCCAATAACTTAATCCCTCTGATTCTCCAGTCCAATGTCTATAAAATAGGAATAAAAATAATGGACCTCAAAAACCTAGCATATTTTGTATGCCTACACCATATAAAAAACTGTTATACATTATTTAAACCTAGTAATACTGAACATTGCCTTTGCTTACTAAAATTATGTCTTCAGAGTAAATTATTTTTGGAAATGATAACAGAAATAACCACAGAAGCTTTATGAAGAAATCTGAGACAGGAGTTGAACATATGGCATGTACAAAAAAGATACATTTAAGAATTCACCAAATATTTTTTAAAAAGCAAAATGTCACAGTGGTACTTTGGGGAACGTAGTATGGTGAGATAACATTTCTGTAAAAGCAAACAAAAAATAGATAAAAATGAAGAAAAGTAACTTGATTTAGGTAAAACTGATGTTAATCAGGCATATGTAAATATACTGGCAGAACCTATAGGCAGTAATAACATGCACAGCTACAATGCAAGTTCATATGCATTCAACATAAACCGATGGGGTCAAAATATGTAAATCTTTGCAAATAAGAAAAAAATTTAAAAAAACCTATTCCATTTTTAAGACAATCACAGAATATTATTTATAGATTTTAATTTATCACTATGTCCCAGATATTTTCATCTGAAAAGAAAAAAGTTTTCTCATGCTCCCCTTCCCTTATCTTTTTAGAGCTGTAATTCTATCAATAATGCTTCTGATATTTGTTCATATCTTTTGCGTGAACTACTCAGAATATCAATATCAGTCTCTATATGATATTTTTCTGTTTTTATTCAGAATTACTACATTGTAAGAATAGTTCAGGGGCGCCTGGGTGTCTCAGTTGTTAAGCGTCTGTCTTCGGCTCAGGGCATGATCCCAGCATTCTGGGATCGAGCCCCACATCAGGCTTACTCCGCTAGGAGCCTGCTTCTTCCTCTCCCACTCCCCCTGCTTGTGTTCCCTCTCTCGCTGGATGTCTCTCTCTGTCAAATAAATAAATAAAATCTTAAAAAAAAAAAAAAAAGAATGGTTCAATGTGACTTGCCTGCGATAATTTCTTTTGAAATTTTAGGCAATTCGCATATAATGCCAAAGGTTTAAAAAACAAAAAATATAAGGTGTTATAATGCATATATATTCACACTGTATATGTATGAATATATTTATATATACATATACATATATATTTACTTAAATAATACAATTAATTATAGGAATGCTTACTGAATCTATAAACACTGGGGCAACTACTCTCATAGAATTAAGATTCCCTGGAGACTGTGAGCCCATTACGAATGGGGCAATGTTTTATATATTCTGTGTATGAGTAACTAACACTGTGTCAATTGATAAGTGTTTATAAGCAAATGAATATGAGCTAGTGAATGACTGAATTATACCACCTTTATTTTCAAGATGAACATAATCTAGAACGGACAAAAAATGCATAAGTGCAATGTGCTATGTTTTATACCAATCCTTCTCAAGCAATTTGTGGTGAATGACCTTTTTTTTTCTCCAAGCAGTCACAAACCAATATTTTATAAAATACAATAAAAATATATTACTAAAGGGGCGCCTGGGTGGCTCAATTGGTTAAATAAATGTCCTACTCTTGGTTTCAGATCAGCTCATGATCTTTGGGTCATGAGATGGAGCCCCGAGTGGGGCTATGAGCTCAGCACAGAGTCTGCTTGGGATTCTCTCCCTTTCCCTCTCCCTCCCCTCTGCCCCTTTGTCCCTCTGCCCCTTTGTTCCTCTTCCCCTCCCCCCCACTCGTGTACACTCACATGCACACTCCCTCCCTCTCTTTTCAGAAATAAATAAGTAAAATCTTTAAAAAATGTATTACTAGACAAAATAAGAATAACCAAAAAGACATACAATAAGATATAAAATTATTCTCCCAAATTGTAGGGAAGTCTCAATTTCTTGTCTTTGACTAGCAATCAGTAGGCCACACACTCTATTCTGAGTAGCACCATTTCTTAACCAATGCCATCAACAACGTGATGGGAGAAAACCCTAATTAACCCAAGAGTAAATGAAAGAAAAGCATCTGAAAACTTTCATTAAAATTAGTTCAGAATAATCTGCCGAGAAAATTATTATTTTCTTCCTGTACTTTTCAGAATTCTACTGTGATTTACACAACAGACAAAAGACAAAAATGAAAACAAAAAACTGGGCACCAAACTGTTCTAGTTCTTTTCTGCAAACTCTAGTCCTGGCAACTTTGGGAGGCTCAAAAGGAGGCTATGTATGTTTCCCTTCCCTAGAAAAGATTCGCAGCACCAGGCACTCTTTTATTTTTTTTTTCTTTAAGATTTCTGTTTTATTTTATTCTTAGAAAGACAGAGAGCGTGGGTGGGGAAGGGGAGAGGGGGAGAGAAAGAATCCCAAGCAGGCTTCACGCTTAGAGCAGAGTTCGATGCAGGGCTCGATCTCATGACCCTGAGATCATGACCTGAGCAGAAACCAAGAATTGGAGGCTTAACCAACTAAGCTACCTAGGTCCCCCGCGCGACACCAGGCACTCTTCTTGTGACAGGTAAAAATTACGCCCAATTCTCCTGAGTGAGATAAATGCCATAAACATCTTTCTCATTTCCATTTGTTTCTTTTTCAAAACAACTCACATTCCTTTGTTGTGTTGTTGGAAATAATTAATTTACAACTGCAAAAAGTACTGATGTCTCTACTCCTTTCCCATGTAATTCTGTTTTTATGTTATATGTTTCGAGTAGCTTTCACATGCGAGTGACACATTACTAAAAAGTGTTATTATTTGTGCTAGTAAGCAACCAGAGTACTTCAATGTTAATAACACATATTGTGGTGAAAACATTCAGAAATCATTATAACATTTTAAACTTTGAATTTTAAAAGCTCTGACAATTTTTTTTAAATTAAGTGTTCAAAATGTCACTGCCCGTGCAAGAAAAATATTCTATGAAATACGATTATATAGCCTATTTCTTACTGGTTAGGTTCTGAAGTAATCATGAAAGATATGTAAAAACTGCTCCCGAAAATACCTTCAGCAGGTTATATACTACTTCCTTGTGATATCGGGTTTTTTTTTTTTTTTTAATATCATCTGTAAGTAAGTCCAACACAGTTTTTTCTACCAATGTTGGACAAGAAGATAAACTTCCTAAACCCTGGATGAAGTGCTAAGCTTATGTTTTCACTAAAAATATAATTAAAAAACGTATGAATCCATATAAATTAAAAGTGCATATAATGCTACAACACTGGACTAAAAGAAACACAAAAAGATGTAGTATGGGAATAAACATTATTTGAGATAAAATCAAAAGAAAATGCAGAGAATCAACCAAAATATTCACAATGGAGTATGGAAAAGTATACTGTGAAATTCTACATTGCCATTAAAATTATGTTGCAAATGATAGCTAATACAGTGCGTTTAAAGTATATTGTTAAGTGCAAAATTTTTTACTACATATACTATGTAGTATATGTCTAAACATTTATATGTGATTATTATGTATAGACTATATAAAGTATACAAGTATTATGTAATTACAAATATTCACTAAAAATTATATCTTTAATTATTTAAACAAAAGCTGAAAGGATTTATACCAAATAATATGAATAAAAAGGAAGATATAATTTAGAATCTTCCCACTAGTATGTGAATAAAATTTCAACATCAATACCATCATAATAACAATGCTTCCTTCTAAGACTTTTTGAGCATTTTCCATTTTGATTTCAAGTTTTAAAAGATATACATTTTTAGAATATATATATCAATTTAGTTATTTGGAGGAAATCATCTAATAAAGTATAAAATTAAAAATTTGGATTTTGAGAATAAATGATATTCTATACCCAACTTCCTGCCCCTTATATTAAAGGAAATTATAAGACCAAACCATTTATCTTCACTTGTAACAAATCCAAACCTACCTTCTCTCCTAGATATATTGTAAGCCTAATCTGACATTATGGGATTTCAATACAGATATATTAATCTTCTTCTCCTTCACCAGAGAAAGATCAAAAAACAACTAAGGATTAATCCCCTAACTGAAGATCCGATATACATACTAATAATGTTCACTAGATAAGTAAAAATACCAAATTCGCAATAACATTTTTGACGTGAAGGAAAAAAGTATAACTGGTTCATTAATACCTTAAGATAAATTAGTTTTGCAGTTACACAACTGAATCAAAACCATGGCACATTCAGTCAAAACCTTAGAACCCAAAATCTGGAATTAGTGTGCTTTGAGTATTTCCAACTCCCTGTATGGGTATCAAAAACAAGAAATCTATCTAACAGTAAAATTTGTTTAAATTTAATCATGTCATACATGCATCTTTTAGGGACAAAGAGACATGTTATCAAAAAAAATGGGCAAAAAAGAATGAGAGATACTCCTCTCATTTGATTCTATATGATAACTAGATACCTAATGTCATTTCCTCCAGCTTTTTATAGGCAATTAATTCCCTCCTCTGCCATTCCACACAATCACACAGTCATATCCCTCTCACTCACACAAGGACACACCTTGGAAGACCTGTAAAGGGAATCCTGACCTAGGCTTAGCTCTGAAACAGTCAAATATTGAGAGATAATGGGTCAACATTCAATTTCATATTTCCCCATCAAATTCTTGGTGACTCACAAGTTTTAACCAAAGATTCTAAACCATTTCAATCTTGGAGACTATACAAGCTGTTTAATAATCTATAAATTTGTGGTGTCCTTTTCAAATAATGTGTCATTCTACAGAGAGTCATCAAAAAGTGTTTTGACTTTATTCACTTTATTATGAGTCATATTTTTTTTAAAGATTTTATTTATTTATTTGACAGAGACAGAGACAGCCAGTGAGAGAGGGAACACAAGCAGGGGGAGTGGGAGAGGAAGAAGCAGGCTCACAGCAGAGGAGCCTGATGTGGGGCTCGATCCCATAACGCCGGGATCACGCCCTGAGCTAAAGGCAGACGCTTAACCGCTGTGCCACCCAGGCGCCCCTATGAGTCATATTTTGTCAGTGGAATTACATATGGAAATTAATCTCCTGATTTAACACAAAACAAGATACCATGTTAATCCTAAACTTCATTTTTATCTCTTAGGGAATTTATAACTGTCTGCCCCTCTTACACCAAAATATCCATTCTCATACATTATAGAGTATCTCACGATACACAAAATGGTGAAAAGCCAATTTTCAAGAAATAGTTATTGAACAAATATTAATATTCCTTAGGCAACTGACCATACTCTAACGCTTAACCAACTGAGCCACCCAGGTGCCCCGAGATTACTTTTTAGCAAAAATGAACTTCAGTGGATTTCAGTTTAGATTCTTAATAAAAAGTGAAAGCTAAAATTGAGACAATCAGAGAGTATTTCAAAATATATCTTGGCTAATCTCTGCTAAGGAACAAGACATCAAAGAAATTTTAAAGCATGACATCACCCTGAGCCTTCTGAACCCGTTCCTCTAGATCTGCATGATCCTACTCGTAGCTACTAGGACATATGGCTACTGAGCACTTTTTAACCTTGGCTAGTTCTGTGCTCTACATGTAAAATACCAATTGGATTTCAAAGACTTAGTATCTATAAAAAAATGCAGAATGTTTAAAAAATAATTTTAAATTACCTGTTGAAATAACCATTTTTGATAAACTGAGTTACATAAAATATATTATGAAAATTAATTACATCTGTTTATTTTATTTCTTAATGTGTCTTCTAAAAAATTTAAAATTACACATGGTGGCTTGCTTTACTGGCTTGCCTTCTCTTTCACCTGGGCAGTGCTGATACCAAGAATGTCTTCCCATTGGCCTCCTCCTCTATTTCTCCTCTTCCCTCTTCTACGCTTTCTTTTTTCTTTGTTGTTGTGTTTTTTTTTTCCTACAATTGCAACAATGTCAGGAGGGAGGATTGGAATAAGAAAGGAAGGATCTAGCAATTCTGAAATGAAGATTACAAACATGATGGAATACACTCAGAAATTAAATAAAACAAAATATTTTCAAACAATTGGTTCACTAATCTAAATTATTTTTTTAAGATTTTATTTATTTCTTTGAGAGAGAGAGAGCAACCAGATGGGGGGGAGGGAGAAGGAGAAGCAGACTTCCCACTGAGCAGGGAGCCTGACCCGGGGCTCAATCCCAGGACCCTGAGATCATGACCTGAGCTGAAGCAGACACTAAACCAAACAAGCCACCCAAGAACCCCACTAATCTAAATTCTTAATAAAATGACAGTTGACTGTTGAACAACATACGGGTTAGGGTCTCTGACCCCTGTGCAGTCGAAAATCCACGTATAACTTTTGACTCTCCAAAAACTTAACTACGAATAGACTCTTGACCAAAAGCCTTACTAATAACATAAACAGTCGATTAACGCATATTTTGCATGTTATGGGTAATATATACTGTATTCTTACAATTAAGGTGGAGAAAGCTATTAATAAAATCATAAGGAATTAAATACACTCACAGTGCTGTACTGCATTTATCAAAAAAACAAAACAAAAAAAACCAAACAAAAAGAAACCTGTGCGTAAGTGGACCTGAGCAGTTCAAACCTGTGTTGTTCAAGGGCCAACTGTATGTTGTTCTCCACCTAAAGCATCTAAATGCATACATATTTCTGAACTCATTTTATATGTTTTATAGTATTTGAGTTTCTAATAAGGTATTTTTATCTGAACTTTTGAATAACCTCAATATATTCCAAAATAAAATTCACTTTACCAAATAATAAACTCTATTTCAGTGAATAAAATATGAATACAAAATCATACACTCATATTAACTGTACCTCCTTAGTGCTGACCTCCTTTTTTCTTTGAAAGTTTATCATTCTTTTTCATCTCCCAATTTCCTTTCCAGATGGCCCTCTCTAAATCTTTTGGTTGCTGTTTCCTCTTCATTGACCTATTTACTTTTCCTGCTACACATTTCCCCTCTATGTACTCACGTACTCCTAACTTTGGATACAATATCCAGAGAGTACTGTCAAATCTCCCAGTCTGAGGACCTTGCAAAGGCACTGGAAGAAAGAGAGAGGCACTGCATTCCAATTTTTTCAAGTGCCTCCACAGTCGACGTAACCATAAGTAATCATCTATACTCTTCTTAATTCTGATTACCTGTCACTTTCCACACGCACCGTTTCCTTCTTCAGGCAGGTTGTCAGGTCATGAGGACAGGCTCAGTGTCTTGTTTTGCTCTTAAACTCTTTTTAAATACCCTCAAACACACTTAGATACAACAGATTCCCAATAAACGGTGGAAGAATGAATAAGTGTTCAAAATCTCACAATTATGCTCAGAGCAGAAACACGACTGAAGACTGAGGACAAAAATCGCAATCTAATGCAGCACAGTTCTGAATACAAGCATTGTGTTTTTAAATCTTCCCTATGTAGAGAGCTGCTGTGAGGGAGCCTGTTTTATTAGACAAATGTCACTGACCTAATGATGTACAAATCAAGTATCTTTTCCTCCACTTTTTAAAGAAGGCATGGAGGTTTAAGTGTGGAGCAAAAAGGCTTGCGTTCAGATCTTTAGTCAGACATTTGATAGCACTTTTGACAAGCCATCTGTCTGATCCTCAATGCCTTCCCAGATATTACTATCTGGGATAATAATATATTCTTCTGGGGTGTAACAAAGATGAGGCACAATGTGACTAAGCACTTAGCAGTCAGTCTGACCCATAAGGGATGATCTATAAATGGAATGAGGTCATAGCAGCAGCAGCAACATATCTAGCAGTAACAATAGCTATTGTCTGTCTACCTAACTGGACTTCTGACTTAAAAAAAAAAAAAAAAAGCTTGAACTAGACAACAAAATATATTAACAAACATGTCTAAGTCTGAATCATTTACTATTATGTTTAGAAAGTATTTAATTGTAGTATCCTATATTAGTTTCCCTGGTTCTGATTAGTAACTTCCTTACAAAACTCAACTGTGGATTGCAATAACCATCGCAGAGTTTATTTCCATATTACCTGAGTACTCTAACCAAATAGGATCGAGATAAATGCAAACATTAGTTATTTACAGCTCTCTTCATGATGTTCCAGAAGAGAGGCCTAAAACCCACATAAATGAAAAAAAAATTCCTTTATGGAATCAGGTGATTATAAACCTCTAGAAATATCGTTGATACTTTTAGCATGTTTTAAAGTTTTCCTTTCCACCTTTTCCCTTGTCTGCAATTATGGATTTAAAAAAATCCTTTCTCTGTGGGGTACCTGGGTGGTTTAGCTGGCTGAGCACTGAACTCTTGATTACAGCTCAGGTTATCATCTGGGGGTCCTGGGATCCAGCCCCTCATGGGGTTCTGAGCTCAGCTCCAGAGTCTGCTTGAGATCCTCACCCTCTGCCTCCCCCTGTTCAAGTACGTGTGCCTTCTCTCTCTGTCTCTGTCAAAATAAATAAAAATAAAAATAAATCTTTAAAAAAATCCTTTGTCTAAATTACACTTTAACACTTAGCCTTCCCTCACAATGCTTTAACTTCTCAATATCAGCAACTCTATTTAGCCCACGCCTTCCCAAACTCTAAAATGTGTTCATCATTTGACACTGTTCCACTATCAAAATCTGGAAGAATAATATTCTCCTCTGACCAAAGACATCCATCCTTGCACCTTTCTCATTCTATTAAAAATAGTAAAGTTGCTATTAGTTTTCATCCTGATCTCAGGCTCTCAATTCTTAACGTGTTCTTAATTTATTCATTTCCTGGAGCTGCCCTTGCCCCCTTTCCCAGCCCAGATTTATGATCCTTCTTTTCTTTAACATACTCACTACCCCTAGCTCGTGCATATTCTTGGCTACATTCCTCGAGCTCCTATCCTCATACTTACAGGTTTATCTCAACCTATGACTTTGCACTTACCTGAGAAGACTAAAGTCATCCTTACATGCCAAACTCCCTGCAGGTGTGGAGTCTTATTACCACTGAATCTCCATCCTCCAGTACAGGACTGAATAAATAAGGAATTCAGTTAACTAATAAACTGACTCCATTTCTTTCCTCTTCTAAATGCGAACATCTTCTTGTGCTAGCACTGATCACACCAACCCCTTAGAACACTCTGAAACTTGCTCCTGAAAATTACCATCCTCATCCTTACAGTTCCATCTGTTCTTTCTAGGGGATTCCATCCTGAAAAAAAGTAAGTATGCATTCAGATTTTCTTTATTCTGGCTTAAAAATACACCCTTCATTCAAAAATATTACTCCTTCAGTAATATTTCAGTCCTACCATTAGCATTAAACTTCATTTACTTCTCGTCTTTGTATCTTCAAGACCCCATATGACCTTAAACATGGGCAACTGGACTTCTTTCTGCTTCTGTTTAACTCTAATATATGTATTTTTTCTCAATGACAAGTAAAGGATTTTCAACATTTTAACTGAAAAAAAAATCAAACAGATAATCTGAAATCTGAGTACAATGAAATCTGCATAATGTCTCCTTGCATTCAAAAATTAACAAATGATGATCTGTTACAGACACACCACACACATATTTGATGATGACTCATAAGAATGTGTGGTACTTATCACTACATAACTCAGCTTGCATCTCCCAGTATCATTTATTATCTAGCTTATATATACATCTTCCCAATTCTACCAAGATTTGAGCCTTTTTTTTTTTTTTAAATAGGATCAAATACAGCTTCCAGCACTGCATTTCATTGTCTTTTACTCTCTTCTCATCTAGAAAATTCTCCCTTCTGTGGTGTGACTTTTGAAGAAACTAGGCCACATGTCTGGTATGTTCAATGCAGAATACTAAACCTTGGGAAATTTGTCTCTTTCCTCATGGTTTGGTTTAACCTGTTCCTCTTTCCCTGTATTTTTCTGTAAACTAAAAGTTAAGTTTAAACAGGTTTTATAAGATTCATCTGAAACATTCTCGCAACACTATTTCACAAATGGTACCGGATGGAGACTTGATATTACATCCATCAGGAGGCTCTGGCATCAGGCTATTAATGAAGCTAGGTTTGATCACTTAGTTATTTAAAAAGACAACTGCTAGAAGCAATTAAGAAGTAATATTTGAGCACCATGAGAATGTTATTGCCCAAAATACTTTTAACTAATGATTCTAGCACCTGTTGATGATTCTTGACTGAATTATTTATTTCATTGTTTACTTCAATAGTAATTTTCTAATTCTAGCATTTCTTATATAAATCAACTCACATCGTTTTGTAAAGAACGCATCCCTCATCAGTTAGAGAAGAGTTCTTCCTTAAAAAAAGCAAAAAAAAAAAAAAAAAGCAAAAACAAAAACAAAAAAACGGGCTAACCATTTCCTTCCATTTAATTACTGTCAGAATTGTTTCCTGGGGCACCTGGGTGGCTCAGTCGTTAAGCGTCTGCCTTTGGCTCAGGGCGTGATCCCAGCGTTCTGGGATCGAGCCCCACATCAGGCTCCTCCGCTGGGAGCCTGCTTCTTCCTCTCCCACTCCCCCTGCTTGTGTTCCCTCTCTCGTTGGCTGTCTCTCTCTCTCTGTCAAATAAATAAAATAAAATCTTTAAAAAGAAAAAAAAAGCATTGTTTCCTGTTTGGGGGGGGTTGTTTGTTTGTTTGTTTTCAGTTTGACTATGGACTCATGGATTCTACTTCATTTAATGTTTTACAAACTGTTACAGTCACTCTTGTTGGAGCAGGTCACTGAGAAAATGTGACAGCTGGTTGACCCTCAAGCTGGACCTAGGCAATCAGATGCTCCTTACCTCCTTGCCTGTCCTTGAAATGTGCATTCCACCCACCATTCCCACACTAGGAGCCACTTCAAGTACACAGTACTAAGAGGGTAATGTGCTGTTGAGCCCATCCAGACTGGATACGTGACTGAACCCCACTAAGTTCTCTATATAAACTTTTAAGATTCTGGTGGATAGATGCAAAGATCTACTTGTCTTGTGACCACCCTATGCAAATTCCCTTGCTTATTAAAACTGCCACCTATCACATAAACCGATGTGCCTCTTGCTTCAGTTTCTCCTTACCCTCTGAGTATGGGGGAAAGTTTCAAATTTCACCCAAGAAACTCCTGAGGTTGCAAACCAACAACACTTGAAGTTCAAATTTATCTGAATTTGGCAACTGGAAGTCCCTTCAAGCTGGCTCTCATTTATAGTTACGATTTACAAATAAAGTTGATACAATCTTACTCATCTTTGGACATTTCCTTACTTTCTGGCACAATGAGATATCCCAGCCTCATCTTGTAATTTTTCTGCCTAGAAGTAGAATCAGCCAATTCTCTAAAAAGCTCTGGTCCCCTTGAGTAGGAAATGGTATTTAGAAACCACAATCTGTGCACCAGATGTGCTCACTGAAGCTGGAGAGACACTGTTTAGAAGCCTTTTCAGGAGACAGAGCTAGTAAATATATTCATATTTAAAAGCTTTATAGTATATTTTAATATATGATAGCTTATTCCTTCTTTGCTTTTCGTTTTTGGAATTATTCTAGCTACCCTTGCATTTTTATTTTTCTATATGTAATTCAAAATCAGTTTTCCAGGAAAACTTTAATGGTTTTTCTATTGAGATCTGGTTACATGCGTGCATGCGTGCACGCGTGCACCACACACACACACACACACACACACACACACACACACACAGAAACCCACATACAAAAGTACATGACACACACAATCTTAGGGACTGCTTTTTATGATGCTGTCACATCATATCCAGAATTTTTCATCTGTTCAAGTTCGTTCAGTTCCTTTTTAAAATTAGTGGATTTTAATTACAGATTCCAGCCACCATTCCCACACTTCTCCTCAAGCTTCACATTCTTGTAGGCCTATGCAGCATTGGCCCTGTTCAACAACACTTTTCTTTTACACACACACACTTTCCTAAGCTTCAGTGGGTATTCTCCTCTTCCTCTTTTTCTACTTTTAACCAGATCCTTTTACATCCAATCAAAAAAAAAAAAAAAATGCACGGGCTTCCCAAATGTTTGCCTTTGGGTGAATTATTCCCTCCTAAGGTTTTAGCATAAATAAGTTTGTAATATCTCTTTCAGTGTGTTTTCTAGCTTTAGAGCTGTATTTCATTGCACACTGGTCATTTTATTCAGGAATTAATGTTGGAACTTCAAATCAGTGATATGTTCAGGCTCTCTTCTAGATATTTTTGCTTTCTGGTTTTGTTCTATACCACTAATTTTCTTCTTTTCTTCTCTTTCTTTCCTTCCTTCTAGAGAGTGAGCAGGGGGGAGGGGGAAGAGGGAGAGAGAATCTTTTTTTTTTTTTTTTAAAGATTTTATTTATTTATTTGACAGAGATAGAGACAGCCAGCGAGAGAGGGAACACAAGCAGGGGGAGTGGGAGAGGAAGAAGCAGGCTCATAGCGGAAGAGCCTGATGTGGGGCTCGATCCCATAACGCCAGGATCACACCCTGAGCCGAAGGCAGACGCCCAACCGCTGTGCCACCCAGGCGCCCTGGGAGAGAGAATCTTAAGCAGACTCCATGTCCAGCATGGAGCCCACCATGGGGCTTCAATCTCAGGAACCTAAGATGATAACCTGAGCCAAATTCAAGAGTCAGACACTTAACTGACTGAGCCACCCAGGCACCCCTATATCACTCATTCTCAAGTTATCCAGATTTCACATACAAAGGCGGCTCCTAAGAGTCCTTCTGCCTTGGCCTTCAAATCCATTGTTTTTACGGACTTGCAGATTTACCATCATTTTGCAATCCATTTCATCACGTTCATTCACACTGCTCCACTGTGGTTATGTTTCTCATTCTTTACTGAAAAATATTCACCTTTTCAAGTTCCAAGGAAACTATTTAATAATGGAAGACTTTTTCACACATCTTAAGAAGCAATTAAAAACAGTATCCTAAAATAACATCATACAGTTATACGTGTTCTATGTTATTAACAAATGGATAAAATGAGCTTGAAAAAATTGTCACATCCAAATATGTGTAACAGTGAATTCTGAGGTGGAGATGATGTTGATAGTGAGATGCTGGTAGACAGAAGAGACACCTATATTTATAGACTTGCTGTGTTATGAAAATTGGTTGTTCTGTTTTCCTTGTGCAGGAGACTAATTTTTCACTTCACACTGCAAACACCTCAAGTACAGATTACATTTTATACTTAGGAAGTAAATATTTGTTGAGTGTTTCTCCCAGGTCATCTGTAAAGCCACTTGTAGACACAGAACCATCTAATTTTGTCTTGACCACAGAGTACCAGTGGCTCCTGACAAATTTTTATAATTTGGTTCTCTTTAGAAATCCTATAGTCATGGAAAGATTTGTGATGCTGTGGTTACTTGAAGGTCCTTTCAGGACCAGTACACATCTCTGTGTAAATGGTGCCATTTTCTATTATTTCTGGCCACAGCACTCACTACTGAAAGTGACTACAGTAGTTTTAAATTATGTACCAAGAATAAAGATGTAGCAGTTGCTTTAGATTAACTGAAACAAAACAAACAAATTCTTTTCCACAAATGGAACATCCCTGTAAAGAAGGAGGGGCATAAGGTATCAATTCAGACATTCCTGTCACTTTTCCCTTTACTACCTGTGGAGCTTTAAGCAAGTTGCGTATCTAAGTCTCAGCTTCCTCAAAAATATAAAATAATAATATTACCAACTCATGGAAGAACAAATGGAACTACATTCATTTGACACATCAATAAACGTTTGTCTTACTTTTCTGTCCCACTCATCCTGATTAAAGAAAGCATAACCCTTGCCTACTCCAATCTGGTAACAATTTCCAAACTGACTCAGAAATATGGTGTACCTTTTACAATTTAGCATATAACTATCAAAATGTCTATCTGTACGCATGGATTCTGTAGGAATGCAATTAATCTTCACCCTTAAAATTTAGACAAAATATTCAACTATATCTTTCTAAGCAAAATATATAGAGAGAAATTGATGAGTTAGATGTAATTTTACAAAACATATTTACACAAATAAAATCTCTAATTTTTCCTTATTATGAGGGTGCTGAATGATGCATTCCATTGCACCTTTCAGAAAAGCAGGACAGTGTTCCCATGTTCTTCACTATAATTCTCTTCTTTTAGATTTATACATGACCCAAGGAATAAATCTTACAGCCTTGACCCCAGCTGAAGAGTCTCCAATGACAGTCCAGAACACTTTTATCCTAAACACTAAGTAAGTTCTTCCATTGCCTTCTCTGCAGGTTGGAATGATAGAAAATGAAATCAACACCTCTATATTCTCCAGGTTTCAGCCCCAGAAAACAGAGATAGATAATGCAAAACAAACAAAAAGTTTAATTTGTGAGAGAATTACAAAAATACGAAACCAATTGTCTACAATGTAAGTTAACTATTTAACAGAAGTCTAACAAAACAAATGAACAGCAACGACAAAAAAATGCCCCAATATTTTCTTGAAAAACTAAAGCTCTGAGAATAAAGTAAAACTAGGAGAAGTTGGCAATGGCTGGGTTAGATATCTCTCTTCCACAAGTCAAAATTTAATAATAAAAATAAAAGTGATTACAAATATTATATTTATATAAGACTTGCTAAATGTGTAACTAGCTTTTTGTACATACCTAAGTTTTATTTAATAATTATTGTTCTCAAAATCTTGGTGTAGTGAAACTAATTGTCCTTGTCATCAATAATGTGCAAGTTTATGTTGCCGCTGCCAATTATGAAAGAGAAATTTATTAAATTAAAAAATCAGATTAAATTACGAAAATAGGATTTTAAAGGCACCAGTGCAAGTCACTAGAAGCAGCAAGTAATAATAATATGAAAGAATAAGAAAATAATAACAATAACTTCAGATCAGTGAGGAATTTTTTAAATTAGTTTTTAATTACATTCCAGAGCTCCATATACAAGTTTCAGGAATAAAATTCATCATTATTGCAGTTTTTAATGCACAAAATAGAATTTTCTTAATGGCAATGTGATAGAAGAAGTGAAGAAGTAACTGTATTTTTTCAAATCACAGCTAATAAGCATCTAAAAATAAAAGCATTCAAAAGTCAGAAAGAATAAATAAACTAAATTGAAATAACATATTTTCTTCAATTTCCTTTTTTCCATGCAAACAGTTCTAAATATCTGCTTCTCTTCTACTTCCAGTGTAGAGCTTTACTTGATTTGGTGCACTGTATAATTAGTTGCTTGCAATACCAGTAAAGAGTAAACAAAGCATGACCATACTCTGACTCTAGCGGAATGCTTTCAAGAATGTAACAGACATCAAGGCTTTTCCACACACTTTGTACTAGCTCATTTAAAAAAATGATTATTTTACCTAAGAAACAGTTATTCATAAAGCACACGATTCTTTTAACTAGGAAAATACACTATTTGTGGCATATCATATGTATGTGCATTACTTTTACATTCCATTATTTTTATATTCTAAAGGCATCATTTATTTGCATAAATATAGTATCTCTTTCAAACAGCAGCCTTTCATAAAAATTAGATAAAATAAAATGGCTGTCTTTTTTTTTTTAAGGCAGTACATCTTTTGTGGTTAAGAAAATACAGAGTGCCTTTATAAATTATGTGTTTGAAACTTTCCCCTACATACATGACACCACTGCAGTGTGGCCGCTTCATGCAAACTAAGAAAAAAAAAATCAGTGTGCTACTGGCTTGCTTTAAATCATGTACGGGTAAATATAAAGAAAAAATAAATGTTTGTTTTTAATGATGAAAATTTCATTCAAAAATGTTTGGACATACCACACACTCAAGACAGGACTCCAACTAGGAGTTTCTTTCTCTATAATGTTCAAGGCTGGAACAGAAACTGTAAAATTAATTCAGTAATCCAGGATTTTTCAAAATGTCCAAATATTGGCATACCATAGAAAAGTTCTAGGAAATTTAACAGTTGTTTTAACTTTGTGATGATTTCTTTGCGGAAATTTAAATGAAACTCTAAAGGTCTGCTAATGGTCCAATAACCAATTTAATTTATGCGTCTTCTTACCCTCACCCACCACCTTTACCTCCCAGACCCTTTCTCCCTGCAGTTGAAAATAATTTGCACGATTAAGTTGATCAGAATCCGGGTAGGTTGCTTACTAAATGAAAGAACAGTATTATTTTTCCATAAGAAACCAGTAGGCGGTGCTAACTCTAGGACACTACATTCAAAGATTTTAAACCAAAACACACATAGACTAGGTGACCAGTTTAAAGAGTTGTAGAAATCCCAGTATGATGCAAGGAGGAGGAAATTTCAAAAATTTGCGTGTAATAGAATTTAACATAAATATGAAATATAATGAACTATGACTATTAAGTAAATGAAAACCTAACATGACTTAAAGGTTCTTAGTATGATCTTTAGTTACAGATTTCAAAGCACAGCTACATATTTGTTCCCACATTAAAATCCTGTGAACATCTTCATCTGCCCCATTATAGTTTCAATCTCATTTGGAAACAGCATACAGTACAGCTCAAGCACTGCTCCAATCTTAGAACCAAATTACCCCCACCTTAGGGCAGCAACTAGTCTTCTAAATGAAAATTCTGGTTTGATTACTCAAGTTTTTTTCTTTCTACTCACCTTGTGTCTCCCTTTCAAAAGAACTTAATGATTTACAGTACATATAACCTGCTAAATATTATACACATGCATTCACTTGCCTTTTTAAATAAATGAGCACTTCTATTTATACACATTATGATAAAAGTGATTAAGAAGTGGCTTTTTAAATGCTTTTGCTAGCTGCTTAAACCATATAAAAGACTATATTTTAGTAATGTGCTCACTACACACACACACAGATCAAAATTTAAAGTTCAGTAGTATAATATTTGTGCCACATCTTAGAACTATACCCTTCATGATATCAAGTCTGCTAATCCACAGATAAGACATGAGCTATATTCCTTATATAAATACAACAGGACTTTCTTAGAGAAAAGCTAACCAGAGTACAAAAATAACTGCAACTTCCAAAGACCACTGAGAATGCACTGTGAATTTTTTTTTAAAAAAAAGCTTTCTAGACATTGAAATAAATTTTAATCTTCTACAGATAAATGATCATTTGTACTCCTAACACTTTCACCACAAAGAGTAAATAAATATAGGCATAAAACTTTTCATTCCACCAACTGAGGTGACAGACTTAGAGAAATATTTGCTTTAAAAATCATAGTGTAAGTAATTAACCAATTTTTTATGGGCCCTTTGGTATGCTGGCAAGTCGTTTTGCCTATAGATACCCTAGAAGAAAACTAAATTTTAGAAGTAAAAAGTTATTTCCTTTGCTTTGTATTTACTTTAACAGAATTCAAATTATATACATATGTCAAATATAAGGCTGAACTTTTTGTTTAAGAAAAAAAAAAGAAAGAACATCAAAGTTTCAAAATCAAATCATT
>NW_024427107.1:31751640-31820289 GCF_017311325.1 Ursus maritimus | reverse complement strand
CCGCTACCGCTGCCACCGCTGCCCCCGCCGCCTCCGATGGGGAGCGCGTGTCCTGGGGCAGCTCTGGGCGTGCTGATCAAACGCTTTAGAGGAGGTGAACAACTTGCTGCTCACCTCAAAGTTGTTGTTGCTTGCCACTTCCTTATGCATGCATCTATTTTTTTTTTTAATCTCAAGGTAGTTACCTGGGGAGAGATCCCACCCCTTTCTCTCCCGAAGTTTCACTATTAAAGCCCTATTTGACTCATTCATTTTTTTCCTCCCTGATTTCCCATTTCTCATCCCTCCTAAGCTGCCTTTGCCTCTGCTGTTCCCTTCCCCTGGATGTGCGCTTCCCCCTCGCGGTTCTCAGGGAACCTGGCGCAGCGCGATACTGGGGGCGTTGTCTCGGGCTAAGCCACCGTCAATCTTTATTGCCATCAGGACGCACAGCATCTCTTCTGCCGCCACCAAAGAAGAATGTTTGCAGTTTGAAATACAAAACAAAATCTCTCATTGAGGAAACCCCGTTCCGGGTTTCTTTTTGCGGGTTGCAGAGCAGTGGGTGGGGGCATGGGTGTCGTTAATTTATTCATTCGTGGACCAAGCATTGTTTGTTTTGTCTGCGTGTGCGTGCGTGCTTCCAAGCCCGTCTGGAAGGCTTCGCGGGTCCATTCTCCATGGCAGAGGCTCCTGCCTGACTCTTGCTCAAGTTGTGGGCTGGGGCTGGAAGTCAAAGGAGAGGTTCAAGGGAAACAAGTGAGTCCATTGTGTAAGTGCTCTCCGGGAGGGAGTGAGCACTTGGCGGTCGAGAGGGGGAGACGTGCACCAGGAGTGAGGCGGTGGCGCAGCCTGCGGGAGCCCAGGTGGCTGATCCGTTGATTCTGAAGGTGAGGGTGAAAGAGGGTTTTCTCCACCTAGCAGCTGGTTTAGGGTGCCGTTCGCCTGAACAAAGATTCCATCAGCCAATTGCTGGTTGCATTGGGATTCTTCTATTGGTGCCTGTTGAAGAATCAGCTTTCTGGGCGCTGGAACACATCTACTTTCTTCATTTATGTGCAATACTAACATCAGGACCATTTCTCCATGCTGCTTTGAATCTGGGTTGTGTGGAATTAATTGGCATCTCTATGTTTGAGAATGAACAATTAACACAGTTCCGAAGTTCACAGATTGCTGCCCCTGGTCTTTATCTCAGTGTTTCTAATGTTGACATTTAAGATAAAATGCCTCCATCCGAGATGATCTAACCTGGACAATTCTGAAAATTAAGTACACATCCATTATAGAGAGCTTCAACTGCAAATATATTTCTCAAACATTCTGGTCAGAATTCATTGACCAAATAAAGTATTAACCCACAATTTAAATAAAAGAGATTTAAAATAACCATTAAAATGTCGTTAAACATTTATTTTGGTGAGTTGCCAACTCTACACCCACTTATTATACATACATTAGAGTAAGGATTGCTGATTAGAGATACTTACTGAAAAAGATGAATGCGTCAAGGTGGATTTGGTAACTTCAGAAGCCTCTTTGAGTTCCATTGGGAAATCATAGGATTTTAAGCTGGATAATACAGATCAAATGTGCTTTTCACTGCAAAACATGTTGGGCTTCTTTTTTTTTTTTTTTTAATAAGTTCTCTTCACACGTGGTCTTTTTCGTCTGAGTCATGAATTAATTTTGTCTGCCCTTAAAACTTAGTTCGCTAAATTTTCCAAATTTTTTTCTTCCATGTCAAAAAAATATCTGATTCTAATAAATTAAGAAGAAAACATTGTTTCAGTGCATGTTTTCCATCACCTGTATCACAGCAGTATTCAATTGAGAGAAACTTCATTTTAAAAATGAGCTCTGAAACTTTCAAGAAGCCTGGGCAATGCCTGGGTTTTGTAGAGTTATGCAAGAAGAACTTTGAAAAACAAGCTGTTTAGAATTACACTGCAGTAATGGCCGTCAGCCAATCACAGTGATTGTCAGGCTTTTATTATTCAATAAAATGACTCCCCTTTATGTTGAATGCAGTTCTGCTGAAGAAAAAGCAAGACATCAATATCCTCCCTGCACATTTCCCATTTGCTTACATAATTACAGTATGGTGCTCGAAATATTCCACCTATTTTATTTCCATGTGCCATACTCACCTTTTAGGTTGCATCACCCCATGAAAACCAAGAATACACAAAATTAGATTAAGAGAACTAGTATTTACTAAGCATGGCCTCTCATTTAGTTTTCGTAACTGCTCTAGGACATTGATATTGTATGATATATGCATGATATATGAGTATAATAATACTCATTTTACAGATTAGAAGTTAAGTCAGATAATTAAAGTAATTTTCCAAAGATCCCATGGTTAATACATATTACAGGTGGGATTGAACCAACATCGTATCTGGTTTTACAGCTAGAATAAAATATCTCCCCAAAAACCCATGAAATATAGTAAATACTTTCAAATACTGCTACTAATACTAATTAACAAATGCATAATATTCTAAATAAACAAGTAGATCTAAAACAAATTTGTGGGGATTGATTTGGCTATATTATTCATCACAAGTAGTAGTAGTACACATTATTTTCATGCATTATTTTGATTCCAAAAAACACAAGGAGAAGAAACAAAACTTCAAAAGGAGAAATTAATAGGTTACTTTTTTCTTTAACAAAAACCTGTATACAAGATGTGGTCATGTACTTCCTGGTCACATTCTCAGTTAACTGTAGAAACTTCATAAAGCAAATTTGCAATTGTAAACTGTTCCTTTTGATATCCATTCTGAAATAAGTCATGGGGGATTCATAACTCAAAAATGCACTAAATTTAAGATAAGACAAATAAATGATAGTTGAGGAAAACTCTATTTTGAAATCTATTCTACATAATCTCAACCTTTTCCCATTAGAAAATATTGAAGATACATGAATTATATGTGCATATGCATGTTTTACATATAAATATATACTTAGAAATTATGTGTTACAGTCATGGTTTCAATGTACGCTTTTATATCCAATGCCCTTAACTCATTTTCTCTTGTTTTGCTTAATAGTTTTTTCACAATTTAGTGATTTTAAGTTTTCATTAATTTAATTTTTTTTCATTATATGTCCTATCCTTACCAATGAATATCCTTCACTTATGCTTCTCTGTCAAGTTTGGATGGTATCCTTTATTTTTTCTAGTATTTCAGTTGGAGTAACTGTAAATACCACAACTCATGAAATAATGTGTACGAATAAAGAGTGATTAGTAGATATAAAAATAAACAGTAAAGATATAATATGGCATGAGTAAAATAAGGAAGCACTATCACAATTTCCATGTAATTTCGTTTTTAATACTTATTTCACTCTTCATATATTTTATGGAATCCAAAAAAATTCAGATATAGTGAGTAAAACACATCAAAAAATTTATGATTTATGTACACGCATGTTTATTTTCATATAAATTAAAAAATGTGTATATTGCTAAGAAAATTAATTTTAAACAAATTAATATGTCTACTATTATTCTTACTTTGTTTTTTGTTTTTTTTTTTTTTTAAAGATTTTTTATTTATTTATTAGACAGAGATAGAGACAGCCAGCGAGAGAGGGAACACAAGCAGGGGGAGTGGGAGAGGAAGAAGCAGGCTCACAGCAGAGGAGCCTGACGTGGGGCTCGATCCCAAAACGCCGGGATCACGCCCCGAGCCGAAGGCAGACGCCCAACCGCTGTGCCACCCAGGCGCCCCTATTATTCTTACTTTGAATGTGTTTATTTTGCATTTAATTGATTGAGTGTAGTTTTATGATAAAGTGGCCTCTGGCAAAAGTGACAAGAGGGTATACACAAGAAAGCTCTGATTACTTTCCTCATAAATACAATGTAGGGACAGAAAGGGGGGAAAAAGCAGCACATGACATATTCAGTGTTCTGCACCATTTGTTATTTTTCATTGATTACTGATGTGACAATCATTCATTCCAAGGAGGATATAAAATATAAGCTGTAAATCCAAGATATCTTTTTAGATTTGAAGAGTTAAAGATGAAAATGTGGTAATCGTAGAGCCAGAAATAAACCTCTGGAAAGGTACTAAAGGTTAAAAATATTAAGTTAATTTGAAAACACTTTATTCTGTATTGATATAACATAAGCATATAAGAAGCCAGAAGGAAACGAAAGAAAGAAAGAAAAAGAAAGAAAGAAAGAAAGAAAGAAAGAAAGAAAGAAAGAAAGAAAAAGGATTTATGCAAAATAAAACAAAAGTGGGGAATATATCAAAGAAAAATATGTGCCATTTAATAATTACTTATTGTGTTTCATATGCTTGACATATGTACTGTTATAAAATCCTCATAGTCAGAAACTGAGATTCTGAAAGACTCTGTCCAGGGACAGAGGACAAAAATGGAACAGGGGTTTTCATATCTAGTGAGACAGCTAAAGACCATGCAACAGAAAAATAACTCTAATGACAAAGTTACATTCATCATAGAGCTGAGAAATTGAGAAAATGAGAGTGGATGGGGGTGAAAGGGAAGAAAATATAGAAGAGCAAAGGGTTGGGGAGGAGGACGAATAGAAAGAAAGGAAGAGAGGAAGCAGAGAGAAGAAGGAGGAAAGGAAATTGTAAGACCAAAAGCATTGGGTGCGGGGCCTGGAAAATCTCCTTTTAAAAAAATGTTTGAGAAATATAAGACAAGTGCAAACACTGGACAGATTTAGGTCATACAGATGAGTCCTAAAAGACATGTGACAAAAAGTGCATTTGAAAAATGTTGCAGATTTTACAATATGCTTCTTTAGTGAAGCTAAGTGTTGCCAGAAAGCTCTAGAAAACAATCTTGCTGAGGTTAACAAAACTATGTACCAGAGGAAGTCAGGTTTTTAAAAAGAAAGAGAGAATCAGAAAGAGTTATCTTCGTTTGTGTTTAAAAATTAAGGGATTTATTTATCTTAATGATCCCAACTGATAACAGAAGACAACATGATATCATTGGAAAATTAATTTTGCCTAAGGAGAACAATCTTGAAGATGTGTGAGAGAAACTGACATTTTATTGTCTACCCACAAGATCTTAGACTCAAAGATACGAAGCAGCTTCTTTGTATACAGTGTTGTACAGTTATAGTTACAATTCTACTGTCGATTTTTCTCTCTTTGTTTACTTGTTTTAATTCTTAAAACCTGGGGTTTAAAGATGATATGGATTTAAATATCAATATTAACTTAATTGTCTGGATTTTTTTTTTTCTTTGAAGTAAGGGCTATTCATTTGTTGTTTATTTAGTGATTATAGCATTCAAGAGATAAAGCCATGAGATGGGTTGGTTATCAAGTCTCAAGCTCCTATCAATACGAGGCATTTCTAATTTCCATGAAATTTAGTAAGTTATTGACTTCCATTAATACAAAGCTTACATTTTGAAAATAAAATATTCCTAGAAATGGAATTAAGTGTTTTCAAAAGCCAGATAAGTACAGTGGCATTACTCTATGTTGACAAATCATGTGACAACATGCTCTGCAAGCCTCTACTACAGAGTTGAACACTTGAATAATCAATATTTGTTCATGCATATCTTTTGTACTAGCAAATATATGAACAGATACTTGGTTAAAAATTATTCTAAGAAATAGTTATATCCCATGTGAGGTATGCATAAATCTGTATTTTCCAGATTCTCTTTTTGGTCTCATTGAAAAATAAATAAGTTATTTTTGTGTAACTTTTCTCTTTTATATTTTTAATTTCCTCTGATATTCTCTACTCTCTCTTTTATTTCTGTCTCGGAACTCAAACCTCTTCTATCCTCCTATACATATTCAGAGCATTTATGTGGGGCAGGGTTGAGACATATAAATACATTAATTCCTTGACCTTTACTTTTATTTGATTCATGGACATCCTTTGTACTAGCAAATGTGTGAATAGACATTTGGTTAAAAAAAAGATTTTAGGAAATAGACAATTATGTATGTGATTTGTATATGACTGTGTTCCCCAGATTCCGTTTTTCCCCCCATGCATGTCTCCTTCCTCAATGTAGAGAGGGGTCAAACTTATTAAGTTCTAAAAAGATCACAGCTCTTGGCTGTTTGGCTTGAGGGTAGTAAATTATTTGCTATTTTATTCATTTAAAGCTCCAGAGAAAACAAGAGCAAAGATCAAACACAGACTTTCCAAATAAAAGTATAATGATCTACTGGTAGGCCACTGGGCAAAATATGAATATTTCAAACTACAAACTTATAAATACACAAACATTCCAGCTCGGCCTCACATCAGAGAAAAGCAGCACACCGCTTATTATAGGCACTCACATATCCTTGCATGGGTGCCAGTCTCAGACACATTTATCTTTACAAATTACATAAAATCAAATGAAGGACTTTTCTCTATTGTCACGTAACTATAAAAAGTTTCATTAAAATTTGATATACATCATTTTTTGCTTGTTTTCAAAGAGAATGAGTAACTGATTTGTTTTTCAAAAAGTTAAACAGAATATTTTATTAGTGGTCCCTAAATCAACTGTGTTCAAAACCCAGGAGATAAAACAGGTATGTAAATTCCAGACAAAATTTAATCTTTAAACTTGATACTTGTTTTTCTTACAGTTAAAGTTAGTCTGTAATTTTTTTTGTCATTTGTCCAGCAGAAGATAAAACATGTTTTAAGGCTTATAAGAAGAAATCAACATTCTTCAAACATTTATGGAGGCACAATTAATTTTAAAGACTATTATCAAAATATTATAGTACACCAAATGAAAGTTAACAAAGAGAAAACCAGGCTAGCAAATTAAAACTTAAATCTCTGATTCAAGAATATACTACTTTTTTGGGGGGGAGGAGAGATTTTGCAGATAAAATTTTGTCAAAAAGTAACGCATCTCCTAATTTTCTTCCAGCAACCTAGTGAGAAAAGCTCTACTGCCTAATGAAATGTTTCTGTAATTGAGTATAGTTACCGATAAAACTAGAATCTTTTCTGCTTAGCATAAGATGATTATTAGAATCCTGAAACATAATACATCATAATTTTATGTTGACTTAAATGTTATTTATGAAGTATTTTTCTTATCATCAAAAAAAAAAAAATCCGGTGGTTATGACAGTGAATTGACAAGTGTAACACTCAAGTGGATAAACAGATTAGATAGGTAAATAGACTATTAAAATTACAATTTACTGATTCACAACCTGTAAACTGTGTACAATTTAAATAATGATTATAAAAACATTCATTTACTATTATGAAATAAATTTATTGTGTTAGAGAAATGTTACTTTGGTATCCCAAAATATATGAATATTTGCAAATTACCCATCAATAGGTAGAATTGCTTTTTAAACTATTCAAGCAAGGTTAGGGATGCATAACAAGTAAGAATTGATGACATTATCTCATAGCTGAAACTTTGTTAATGTGACTCTGAAAATGTACTCAAAGATATCTGTGCTTCAGTTCACTTTTCCAGGAGACACGGACAATATGGGTCGTAAAAGACATTTAGAAATTTCAGAATTCGGTTTCTTTATTCTAGTCTCAAATTTAACTGAAGAAGTGGAATCAACGTATATCACATGTGAAGATTCTCGATATTTAAAAATCAGACAAAAATATGAACTAAACCTTTGTTTATTGATTCTATTCCATTCATTTACATTTTTTAAAAAACATCATTTTAAGAGAGATTTTTTTTAATAACAAAAAAATTCTTTAAAAGTTGGAGAGAAATCAATGTACCAGGCACATGGCATGAGTAAGTTTCCTTAACAAGGTATTAAATTTCCCTCTGAACCTTTGTTCGCATTGACTGATCAGGGAAATACACAGGTTCACCAGGCAGAATTAACTTTATTCTCATGCTGAGATCTCAAAGCAGTTTATTTCTTTATATCTTTGTAATGATGCTTCTGTAATAAAAACAGAATAATTTTCAAATAAATACTTTATGTTCATTTTCTATCAATATTAAGGATCTAACATTAAAGTGAAACATTCCTGTAGGGATCTATTTCTTTCTATGTTCTAACCATGAAGGGTTAGGTTTCTGAGAACCTGGAGTTCCTGTGTCCCCCTACACATTCTTAAATATCAGATTTTCAAGCAAGGCTTTCCCAAGTACTGGATCAGAGTCTGATGATGGTTGAATTCTCTGACAAGTGCCTGAAGTGCTAATAGAGGGTGTTGTGGAATAGATATTCATATGCTTTAAATACCAGGTGTTCAGAGAGTAGAAATGATATTCTCTATGAAAAGTCAGGGCCTGGTATGTATCTTTCACACAGGTGGAGAACCAGACCACTTCTTCAAACAGTGATGAAGGGTATGTCCCAATAGATAGGTACAACTGTTTTGCTTTGGGGAAAAAACAAACAAACAGACAAACAAACAAAAAATGAGTGATTTGGCTATGCATTCTATGAAGACCTAGAATCCTGCCAGGAGGCGGGGAAAAAAAAAATGAGTAACAAGGGCCAGAACATTTTAAGGACAATTATTTCAGTAAGCAGCCCAAACAAAAAACAGCCCCGATTTTTTTAAAAAGGTTTTTGGGTTTTTTTGATTTGTTTCATTTTTTTTTTTTTTTTTGCTTTAAGATTTTATTTATTTATTTATTTGAGAGACAGAGAGAGAGAGCAAATGAGAGACAGCACAAGTAGTGTGAAGGGCAGAGGGAGAAGCAGATTCCCCACTGAGCGGGGAGCCCAACACAGAGTCGGTCCTGGGAGCATGACCTGAGCCAAAGGCAGACGGTTAACCAACTAAGCCACCCAGGTGCCCCAAAATAGCTCTGATTTTTAACAGAACTGCATTCTAAAGAATCTGCCAGGATGTTGAGCTTAAAAGCATTCCCACAAGAATCCAAATCCATGTGCCTATTGAATGAGATTACTTATCATTATCCTTTTAACAATTCAAGGTGCCTGTCCCAAATAGCAATTCAACAATATTATGAAACGTTTATTTCTGGTAATAATTACCCAAGACTAGATCACTTTTACAGATGCTACTAATTTGTGGCCCTCTAAAATGCCAGGGAGCAAAAAATTTCAGAGGCATGTATACCATCATTTATTTATTCATTTATTTTTTTTGTTCATCTGTGCATTTCTTTTGAAATCACTATAGAAATGTAAGGATGGATGGAAATTAAAATGTACACATTAGTGCGTCAGCAAAGTGTGACTTTAAACTGAACAAATTTTTCTCTTCATTCCTAAAGCTTCCCTCTCCTTCATTTGTTTTTCTGTGGAATTCTTTGTTCCCCAAACTCAGTATCGATACTGACCTCTCGCTGACCTCAGTGTATACTTAGTAACAAGACTCCGATGGCCGGCGTCCGGGCTAGTGCTGAGAGCACCTTGAAGACATGACTAACATGTATCAGATTCCTATCGAAACCGCCCAGATCCTGTATTTTCCTGTAAAACCCCTCAGCCTTTAACCCTGGGCCGGCTTATAGTGTTGGAGGCATTAGCTGCGGCTAAGTAACGAACTATCTTCCTTCTTTAACCCAAGCTCTGTCTTCATGGTATATATTTCAGCACCAGAGCACAGAGGTCGCTTTGGACACCACTTTCAGCCACGGAAGTAAGTTTTATTTCAGACATGCAATGCGGTCCACGCTGTGCTCCATGCTGGGAAGACAGAGAGGAGCAGTTATGCTCTGTGCCTCTAGGTAAAAGGGGTCCAATCCCAGCTGTATGGCCTTTTACAAATCCTACCTATGCTGCTCATTCTCTCTCTCTGTCTCTCTCTGTCTCTCTCTCTCTCCCATTTTCCACATTAGGAATCTGCGTCTCCTATTCACCTGAAGCCCTTTACATCTCACTGCTCTTCTCTCTCCGCACACAATCTTATCCCTCATTATGATTATAGCCAAGCTAAACCTTATAGGATAATTTGGAGTTTTCAAAGGTAGGAGGAAGTATAGAAGGCAAGTAAGGGCGGGGGTGGGGGGGGAGGAGAGAGATGGGAAAATGCCTTTGGGAAAGATCCAAGTGAAAATGTCCATTGTATAATTGGAAATACTTATCTGGAGCTCAGAAGAATGATCTAAACTTGAGCTAATAAATATGGATAAAATCAGCTAAAGTTACAACAACCATATGGCATAGATATTATTAGTATCCTCGTTTTACAGATGAGGAAAGTGATGTACAGAGAGGTGATGTGATTTGCCCATGGTTACACACCACTCTTCAGAGCCAGAATTCAACATTCAGGCAGTGTTACTCATGCTCTTAACAAGCTCGCAAGGAGCACCAACATTTAAGAAGACTGCCAAGGGAGCTGTGAGAACGAATGGAAACCAGGAGAATTTCCAGAAGGCAGGAGTGGTCAAGAGAGGCAAACGGTCATGACTTTTTCAAGGGAGGAAAGTGACTTTGTATTGCATCAGACGATACAAAAGAAAAGAATTAGAAAGATTCTAAAAATACCTCATTGATGAGAACTGTGTAATCTGAACACCATAGCTGCAGAGGGGTTTGTTGCTATCTCCCGTGCTTGAGAAAGAACCCTCCGGAGTGTTGGTAGGAGAGGTCACGGAGAGGACTTGACTGCTGGTTGATCCTTGAGCGAGGTGGGAGGCTCCTTATCCCTCCCCTGTCTTTGGAATGTACATTGTGCCCTCCCTTCCCTTACTAGGAGCCTTTTTAAGAATGCAGGCTTGAGAAAGTACTGCGTTACTTGAGACCACCTGGACTGTACACATGACTGAATGCTGTTAGGGCTTCTTTATAAACTTAAGATTCTAGCGGGCAGCTGCAGAGATCTACTCAGTTTGCAGCCGCCGGAGACAAGCCTCTTATGTGCGTTCCCCTGCGTACTATGCCCACCACTTACCAGTCTGGCTTGACCCTTTCTTCTGTCTCTCCTTGCCCTCTGTGTATGGGAACAGTTTCATATTTCACCTAGAGAAACTCTTAAGTTTGTGAACCAAGAAGCGTGATGACAATGGCATTAAAGAGGTGTTAGGGGACATTTGAAGTGACTTTGCAACCAGATTTTGGAAGATTGAGAATCAAAGAGAAAGGTAATTCATTGCCACCAATTTCTTAGAAAACAGAGGTATCATTGTTTAACATAAAAAAAAGTTAGGAGAATAAGCTGGTGTTGGAAAAACGTATGCGTTATTTTGAGGACATATTTTACTAGATGTGACAGCAAGTATACAAATGGAATTACTTAGTAGATGAAAAGAAAAGTATGCTTTTTAAAGATTTTATTTTATTATTTAGAGCGCAAATGGCAGGGGAGAGGAGCAATGGGAAGAGAGAGAGAGAGAGAATCTCAAGCAGATTCTACCGTTGAGCGCGGAGTCCCACGGTGCTTGATCCCATGACCCCATGACCCCGATCATGACCTGAGCCGAAATCAGGAGTCAAACACTCAACAGACTGAGCCACCCAGGCGCCCTAAAAATTGTGCTTTTAATAATCTAAATTTCTCAGTCGTCTCTTCAGAGTCTTAGGAGTAATTGGCATAGATAGATTGGCACAGATTTTTGAAGCTCTTTGAATGGATGTGGTCTCCAAAGTAAATACCTCAGAATACCACAGGGACTCAAGTTCCAGCAGTCTAGAATTACAGGCAAAAGGAAGAGATGGGGGAAATGAAAAAAGGGCTGTGAGAGAGTTTAAGAATGGATATGTCAATAATCATTTTTCAATTTTTTTCAAAATTTTGTTCCTCAAATAATGCCAACTTCATATAAAGATATTCTTACCATATTTCTTTGATTATAAGCAGGACATTGTCATGTTAGTATATGTTTTTAAAAGATTTATTTATTTATTTTGAGAGAGCGAGAGAGAGAGCAAGCATCGAGGGGTGGGGGAAAGGGAGAGAAACTCAGACTATGTGCTGAGTGCCTAGCCCATGGGGTTTCCATCCCAGGACCCTGAGATCATGACCTGAACTGAAATCAAGAGTCAGATGCTTAACCGACTAAGCCACGCAGGCGTTCCCACAAGTTAATATATTTTAATTGGCTTATACTTCACAACAGATGTATATACTTAATATAGAGGGTTTCTTTTTTCCTATTCTTGAGAAGCTTTTACTAAAAACGTGTTGTATCTTCTATTTGATAGTATCTTAGAATTAGCAGACTTTCATGTATGATATTACCATAAAGAAGAGAGACTATTTGTTATCCTTCGTGTTAACTCAGTTTATGTAAAGAGTGGGGGGACATAACGTATTTAGGAATTTAAGATGCATTAATAATCTATTCAGGGCTCCAGTGGTGGTATATGAGTACGGATGCTGAGGGTCAGAGGAATAAGCTTGTTTTTTTAATGCCCCAGTTTCCTGCTACGCAAATATCTAGGAGCATTAAAGAGATAACATGCAGATATCTGCTACATATATTGTTAATACTGCCTGCATTTATAGTGTGGACAAGTAATGAGGAATAATAATTATAATGAAGCAGTTTTAAACAGGTTCAGGAAGAATTAGCCATAAGGAAGATACTGCTGAGATGCTTATGAAAGCTATGGAGTTGTCCCTTGTGATGTGCTTTGTCAGGCAGAACTAATTATCTGTGGATGATAAGAGAAAATATGGTGAAAAACAGCAGCCATTTCCCATAGCGGGAGTATCCATTTAAAACCCAACAACTCCCTGAACCATGAGATAATTGAAACAGTACCAAAGCTGGCATGAATAACAAGCCCTGTACTGTCTTTCTTGGAAAGTGGTGGGGGCAGGCAAGTGAAAATAACTTCAAACACATCTCAGAAAAATTAAATTTTATTTCAACGGATCGACATTATCCAATTAGAAAAAGAAAGGCATTACTAAATGTACCCAAAGTAAGGCTTTCTAACCAGAAAATGAACTTAGCTTGCCCCAGTTTGCAGATGGCATAATCTGATATGTCTCTCAACCTCATACTTTACAATTTTAACATGAAAGCAAACTTTAAAGATTTTCTTTAAATGTCTTTGCCTGTGTATTCAGCAACCAAAATGAACATGTAAGGGTCTTAGTAAATGTTTGTTTCAAATGAAAAGAGATGTTATCTAAGAACACTTAAATATTTTAAGGAAACTTTCAGAATCTGTATCAAAAAGGTTTTTTTTGAAGTTGGGATTCAGTAAATAGCAGCAAAGAATGATTTGCAGACTTAATTGCTGCCAACTCTGTCTCATACTGTCCTGCTTCAACATCCCACAATTTCCAGGGCTGGGACATTGTCTAAAGAAGTCCTCAAGACCCAACAGTCTCTAAGGATCTTTCTGTGGCTGCGGCTTTTTTAAATCCTGGTACCAAGACGGCTGCTCCATCTCCAGGCATCACAGCTGCCTTCTGCTCAGGAGGAAGGAGAGAAGGTCAAAAGACAAAAAGGTAGGGGAAGCCAGAAAAGTGACTATGTTTAACTAGCACTTTAAGGAAATCAGGGTTTTGTTAACAAAGAGAGGAAGATAGGTATTATTAAAGCAACTAGTACTGTTTGTAAATATACAAATTTGTTATCTGATACTAAGAAGAGAACAGGGATCCTGTGTCTTTTAGAATTTTTAACTAGATTCATGGTGTAAAACACAGGAACCGCAATTGTAACACTAATACTTGTTTATTCAATAAAGAAGTCGTCTGCAAATTGCAGAAAATTTAGGGGAAGAAATTTTTTTAAATTCAGTAGAATTGCTGCTTAAAGCATTTTTGAAGTCAAACATGAAATAAGAAAGGTGAGTAAAAATGAATATTTGAACTTTATCAATTTATTTTCTTTGTGTTTTACATTGATTCTCTATTACCAAAGACAATCAAAAGTTAATAATAAATGGAAACTGTAGTAAGTTAGATGATTGACAGAAATAAAAAAGATTGAATATTATGACTACTAGAAAAATTTAAGATTTTTTCCCCACAAATTTAAAATAATGATGAGATATGAATAAGGTTTTTATGTGTTTTGTTTTAAATGTTCATTTCTTTGTTCCTGCTGAATTCCTAGAGAGGGACAGTGTAAGTTCCTGTGAACTTCATTGCTATTCGTGTATTCTTTTATTTTCTACTGCCTATCTCTGCATCTCTTCAAAAAAGCAGCATATTCTTTGAGTTTATAATGATACCAATAGTCAGCTTGAGTGCAACCTGCAAGTAGCAATATAAGACCAACTTAAAATCAGGAGATTTCATGGATCACTTCTTTAAATGGGAATTTTTTAAAAAAGAAGAATGCACATGATAAGGAAAGATTGAACTTATTAGAGTATTTGCAAACAATGGTAACCATTAGAATATTAAAAAGGAATAGTCATTAGAATATAAACTTATTGATGCTGACTAGCATTGTAACTATAACAGCTCACATAATTTTCTAAAACAAGTAAATCTACTCTTCTCAAATGTGATGCTCATTTACGAAAAGAGAAAAATATCCCCCAACGCCGTCACAAGAAACTGTCAAAATATTTGAGGTAAAATATATGGATATAAAAGGATATTTATAAACTTCCCTGTGGTATGGAAAAATAAAACTGTCTAATAAAAGAGCCCATCTTCTTAGCGAAAAGAGTCAAATTTTCCAACCAGTCTTTGAAATTTTATGATTCCATTGCTATATATTACATGTCTACATAGTAATTTTAAACAAAATTTCTTTCTTTGGTATTTATAATTTATGGTATTTTCTACAGTATTTGCATTATGATGTTGAAAATTAGTCAGATATAAACATGTTGGTAAAATCAAGGGCATGAGTTATGCTGCACCATTTTAAAGACACCTTATGATCAAACTGGGTCTATGATGACATTACTAAAGCAAAAAAAGCGTTTTTTGTGGTTCTCTAAATGAGCTATTGTAAAGCTGTAATTAGTTTTTGGCTTTTAGATATTTGTAATACACAGCAGTCCAAACAAATTTTATCCACACACATGTAATTTTACGGTGAGGAAATCCTGCACACTTAAGAGGAACATCTTGGCAGAAGAACGTAGAATAAATGCAACAGAAGGTTCCCTAACTTACGTGAACTGAAAAAATGAAAATGATTGAGGGGTTGCCCAGAAAGAGAATATAGCAAAAGGAGTTAGTTTCTGTGTAGTTAGGAAAGAATCTAAAGTATAGAAAGAAATTTCCTGCTAAAGGGAAGAAAGCAACTAAAACAAGATTTTAAATTTTGTTTCATTTCATTAAAAAAAAAAAAAAGTGTTGTAGCGATGGATCCAGTGAGGTTTGGAGAAGTGATAGGTAACACGATCCTCTAATGAAACAAGTTTGGTGAATTTTAGATTTAGCAGTTACGCTGTGTGGGGGATAGCATGCCCCTTCCTAAGTGGCAGAATTCACTGAGAAGTGAACTTTAGGGAATTGCTTGATTGACATTTGGGAATTTGGGAGGTGAAATGAAGTGTGGACCAGATATCACAAATGTGTCCGTGTAATAACTGAACAAAATGGTCTGGCTTGGGAGTCTGCAGTCAAAACAGGTTATTTCTTTGTATCTCTTTCCTTGTCTTAAGCTTTACTCCTTATTTTTTTATTTCAAAGTATACCCATTTTTTAAAGACCCAAATTCAACTATAATCGCATTCTCATACTACCCTTCGATCATATTAGCAAGCAGCAATTTCTTCTTTTAGCTGAATCCATGACACTTATAGTCTGGTTGACTTTCACAATATTGTTTTGAAATTCAGTAAACCACAGTTTAAAGTAAATCCCTTGCTCTTCCCTTTGGATTATGCTTCATGGAGTTCCCTGTGTAAGACGCAGCTCAATTACAAACCAACACCTACATATTGAAGCACCTGCCCTTTTGACTTTTAACATGGTCCTCATGTTTGGAAACAGTGTTTTTCTCTGTCCAAATTATCTCATCGGTATGGCAGGTCTGCTGCAGTTAGCATCCACGCAGGACGCATACTTCCGTTTCAGCTACTCTGAGCATTATCGTGATCTCTCTGAGCTACCACCTGGGTACCCCAAAGTGAATTTCAGGAATGCCACATAGCCTGTACATTAAAACCCACACCTACTCTCATTAAGACATGTTCGTATTATACAAAAATAGTAAAAAAAAAAAAAAATATATGCGAACCACTCATTTTGAGTATGTAGTATGTTCTATTTGATTTACCTCTTTACTTAACAATGTGTATGTATGTGTGTGTGAGAGAGAGAGACGAAAAGTCTGTGTTATTTTTTTAGCTAGATTCTGAAGCAGTTGAGAGCAGACGAGTACTAAATACCCTGACTTATGTCATCCATGGTATTATTGGATAGAATAAAAGATTAATATAGTGTCACAGTTGATAGTAAGCTGAAGGATGGGGTCTGAAGCATGGTACTCTGGGATATTGGCATTAATCCTTGGCATTATTTGGGTATTCTTTAAACCTCTGACATACACACACAGTCTCTTTCACACACGCATGCATACACACATACACATTTTAGTTATTTAAGCACTTGCTAAGGCGTAAATCATACTTACTAATGGAAAGCCCATCCAAGTTACACGTGAATGTCCACCTTAAAACAGGATGATATGCGTGATGACTGCCAGCCTGGGATTCTGTCAGTGTCATGCATTGCACAGAATTGGAATAAATGCTTGTTTAATAAATATTTTGTCTGAGTGGGTGATCCTTTAGGGACACATGTCGGGGATCCAACATGTTGAGTCAGCCTGATGTTGTTGGTGAAAGCAGCTCAGAGTCCTAAAGACCTCACCAGGAGCTCTGTTTTGCTGGTACATAGAGTAACAGTTCTTGCCTTTTTGATTTTCTATCAGAGCGGGCTGTTCAAATGCACATGGCACTCCCCAGGGTTACCAGCTTACTAACTGTAAGCACAGCTTTCCTCCTCCTCTCAAGAAAGCATATTGCCATAGAAACAAGTAAAACGCTGTTTTATGAATGTGTTAGAAAATGTAACTTATCAAACATGTAAATCATTTGCATATTTCAATTCTTTATTAGTAGTAGCAAATTTCAGTGTCAAAAAAAAAAAAATGAGTGTATCACACCAAAGCTTTGCTATACAGCAATTCAAGACAACTGCATAAAGAAACAGCATTCCATTTTGATCGTTAGGTTTTCCTTAAAATGCTATTACATTGATTCTATGATAACTCTTCTGACATGATAACCTTGATACTTTCCATGTTGATGTTTACTTTTGGAATTCACTTTTCAGTAGTTTCAGTAAAGCTTGAGAGACCTCTTTTGAAGTCTTTTGTTGCTCCAGCACCTGTCACAGTTTTAATAAAAACTTGGAAAAAAAAAACTTGGAATATTGGTGTGATCAGGGTGTTTTAGTTGTGAATGCTTTTATTCCATGTCAGACTTGTGCCAAGTTCTCAAACAATTTAATGAAATAAACACAGGCCCTTTTTTCTTTCCTTTTTCTTTTTTTCTTTCTTTCCTTTTCTTTTCTTTCTTTTTTTACTGTCTTATGGTACAGGGTACATATGTGGAAGAATGATATGAGTCTGAATAGCATTTATAACAAATTTTTGTGACTTTCAATTGTGCACATGAGAGCTGGTAACGACTGGAACTAGACCAGAATGAGGGAAGGTAAAGCAACAGAAAGGAGAAAGTTGATCTGATAATCTTTTATGAGGTAAAATGAAAAAGACTTGATTATTGAGTAGGAGACAGAATGAGAGTATTGTAAGGGACTAGAATGACTGGTGACTACAGACTGACTGGTGGACAGTGGCGGTGTTAATGGAGATTGGGAGAAGAGTAACCAATTTGGAGAGGAAAAGATGGGGAACTCAGTTTCAGAATGTCTGCTTTTAGGTACCTTTGGAATTCAATCATTTATATTCATCAGGCAGTTGGAATCTTCAGCTCAGGGAAAAGGTCAGGGTATAGAGTTGGGAGCCAGTAGAACAGAGGTGGTAGTGTAAGACATAACATTAAACCAAATCCCTCTAATGTCTTGTAGAGTAGGAACTTCAGGGACTGTGGACTAAAAAAATATCAACATTTAAGGGGCAGGCAGAGAATCTGAAACAATAGGTAGTAGTAGAAGCTCTCAGTGCCTGGCAAATGAAGGGAGTCAAGATTTTCAAAAGCGACCAGTCCACACAGCACTAGATATATCTAATACCATTCTCTAATAAAAAGAACCAGAACTCCTTGGAGAAATAGCTGATTTTAGGGTTAGGATAGGGAATGCATAAGTGATCCGAGAACATCTCATAGTGTCAGAAAGGAAACGCTAACACATACACACACACACACACACACACACACACGCACACACCAAAAAAACAAAACAAAATAAAATAAAATCCCACAACACATTGATGAGATTAAGTCAAAGGAACATAGAAGTCAACTGATAAATTTCCCAATGGCCAAAGATGGAAAAATGTGACCAATAAAATTAAATAGTATTGACTTATAACCCAGAGTGTAAAATAAATATCCACAAGCCCCTATTGATATAATTAAATGATTGAATATATTAATAAATGTAGGCAAATGGACAAATCTCCCATATAGATTAATTCCAAATAATGTTTGTAGATACCTGTCCTCAAGGAAGGGGAACATAAACCCTACTCCTTAAGTGCAGGCTACACGTGGTGTCTCCTTCTCAAAAGTATAATGCAGAGAGGGGCAAAAGAGTAGCTTTGCTACACTACCTCGGCCGAGTGATCAAGGTTAACATCAACAGTGATAAGTCGTGTTGATAGCATGTATCCTTGTTTCGATGTGATGAGAATAATGTTTTGCCTATGGTCTTCGTCCCTGTGATTTAAACCACAATCTAACCTTGAAAAAAGGAGTACATTCTGTAATATATCTGACCAGTACTCCCCAATACTGTCAAGGTCATCAAAAATAAGAAAAAGTCCTTAACAAAGAATGTGGAGAGTATAAATAAGCAAGTGTTCAAAAATGTGAACTTCTCTTCCCCTCCCCTTCTTGCCCTCTTCCTCCTTCTTATCATTGACATTTAACAAATGGAAGTCTCTCTTGCAAATGTGGTTGTGTACATTTGATTATTTGAAGATTTAAGGCTGAAGCCTTCCAAAACATTTCTCTTAACTTCATACCTGTGTAACCCTCTCAGCACATCTTTATTTATTCTTTTCACAATCAACCATAGATTAATTCAGGAAAACTGGAAAATAAGATCTCGTCTGTAATAACAAATCTGAGATGGTCTCAAACAGAACACTTTCTTATAACTTCCAAGGAGTTGAGCTAAATCAAAGCGATTGAAAATACTTTCAGCTTTAGAACTGTCCCACCCATGAGACGTGGTATGTGGCAGAGATTAACGCCTAACCTTATAAAAAGTGATTCTTCTTGGATTTTCTGGACAAAATCTTTTTAGCTATAATCTCTCCCTTAAGATCACCTTTCCCTTTTAAGAAGTGATTATTCCAGGAGAATAAATACAGGAAGCTGAGGTCAGCTATGTATCTTGTAAGATACTTGTCTAGAGCAAAGGTCTTGGTATCTTGCGATGTAGAAACCCTGGGAAGCAGGCAAAATGTGACTTGAGCTTCCCTTTACCTCTTTTATTTCCCCCTTTAGTGCTTCTATCAGTTGCTTTTCATGCCTGCCCATTTAAGGAACCAGGCTGCTCATTGAATCTTACCACTCAGATCTGCTTTTCCTCAGCTAGCCCTGTAAACTCTACTCACTTTCCCTGTCAACAGCAAAATCATCTCTCTTTGGTCTCATTCCTTCATACTTTTTATTTTGATATTGTGTTTGTAGTTCCTCTGCCAAGCAACAAATTTAGTGAGAAAGTTCTATGAATAACATTATAAATAAAAGAGGTAATTCCAAAGGTAGGAATTTGAAGTTAGTTACTAGGTAAGATCAATAATTTCATGTATATTTTGAAAATTTTCAACTCCAGGTCAGAGCACAAAAGGGCTTCTAGGTAGCTTTCTGGGGGTGCCTATGTGGATCCCATACATGAGATGTTCATTATGAAAAACTGTACATATATATTCCTTTCATCATATATATATATATATATATATTCCATTCTTGTGTACGTGTAGTATGTGTAAAGTTGCTTATTTGCAACTTTAAGGCTGGAGCCTTCCAAAGCACTTCTCTTAACTTCGTATAGATATGCAAAATAGGGGAAATATATATAATTCCTGCTTGCTAAGCAGAGTTCGTGAATGAATTCAAGATGATTGTTAAAAACCAAAAGCAATGGGATTCAAGCCTTAACATTTTTAGAATCACACAGAAAAATACTGATTTGTGTGTGTGTGTGTGTGTGTGTGTGTGTGAGAGAGAGAGATTTGTGGGAAACAACATAGATCATTTGAACAACTTGTGTAAGGCTTGCTTACATTTCACATATCCGAAGTATAAATCAACAAAAATAGATTCAGCAACATGTTATGGACATAACATTGAAATTGCAGGTAATTTAGTCAGTGGAGAATGAACCCTAAACATAAACTACATACCACATCCTAGTAGAACTCTATAAATTTGAAGCCAATGCTAGATAGCTAGGTCATCCAGGAACAAAATCATTTGTATTACTTAGAAAGGTAAAAGGTAAATGGCAGTAGCAAAAAGACTGGGGAAAAAATACAGTGGCTTAAATAAGATGAGAGTTTGCTTTCCTTTCACCTCAAGTGTCAGGCATGTCTAGGTTGGTGGGGATGTCTATTTCACAAGATCATTGTGAGATCCAGACTATCCTTTTCAGTTTGGTTTGTCCATTCATCACCACTGTTCTCGTGTTCTGGATCTAGAGTGCATCTTTGACACTTCTGTGTTCCAGCTCAGAGGAAAGGAAAGGCAGGGAGATGTCCAGGGCAAGTTATTCGCTTTTGAGCAACTGATGCAGTTATCTCACATATACTTTGTGCTCATATCATATTGATGAGAGGATCATATGGCCACAGTGTAAATACTGAACTTTGCTTTGTAAAATGAAAAGCTTATTTGTTACCTTCAGCTTAAAGAATTGAATGCAATGAAAATAACAATATCCCATTATGTTTTCTGAGAAATAAACAAAATAAAATCATATCTCCTTATCAAAGCATTAGTAATCATTCACTAAATATCAGGCTTCTTCTTTTCTCCAGGTGATTTGGTCAGACACAGTAATCTAGAATTTATGTGACAAATCTATAATCTCTGGTATCTACTGCAGAAACCAAAACTCAAATTTTCTATGGGCCCAAAGAAAACAATGCTGATAAATAAATCAGGATTGGTAAACACAGGCTTCACTGAGCAGTGCAGTAATTTTCTGCTTTTTAGAAAATCATTCTATCCTGTGTGGTTTTATTTATTTATTTATTTATTTATTTATTTATTTATTTATTTTAAAGATTTTATTTATTTATTTGACAGAGATAGAGACAGCCAGTGAGAGAGAGAACACAAGCAGGGGGAGTGGGAGAGGAAGAAGCAGGCTCATAGCAGAGGAGCCTGACGTGGGGCTCGATCCCACAACGCCGGGATCACGCCCTGAGCCGAAGGCAGACGCTTAACCGCTGTACCACCCAGGCGCCCCTCCTGTGTGGTTTTAATCTCTAATTGAAGAGAATTATATTATATTATTATATTTATATTATTTTGGATTAGACGGTTCCAGATTCTCATAGCTCAGGATCCCTAAATAAATGTTGCACATTCACCTGACATTTGCTTGGCATTTTCCTCTATTATTACTTAAGTGCTTATAGATTTATCACTCACTGTATTTAAAAGAAATGCTCTGTTTAGTAATCTGGATTTCAGCTTACCTCCTACATATTTCCTATCATTGCATTTGTCTCAATGTCACATATTGCAATAAACATGTTGCTAATGAAATAGACATGTTTTCCATTGTGATTCTAAAAAAAGTGAAAAAGCCCTCTTTTTAAATATTTGTTTCACTTTGAGTGCTATGGAAGATGCCCATGGTCATGGCTATTACATAAATCCCTAGGGAAATCATAGTAAATGCTGAAAGAAATCAAATTCTAGAGCAGTTACTACTCTCTAAAGATTTCAAAAGAACATATGTCTTAAACATGTGTTCTGTTTAGTCTATAAAATTATAATAAGTTTAACATGATTAGAAAATAAATTATTTTTCACATCTTTCTGCATTCTCTGGTTAAGATTTGCATGTGAGAGACCTGAAGCACAGGAATAACCTATGAGAAAGTCGTTAGTAGCCGACACATCCAGACATCGTGATGGGTGATCCAGAGTCATGGGTAAAAATGTAAGCAACATTAAGCGAATGGTATTAGGGAACTGTGGAGAGAAGAAGGCCTCTCTTGTTTCAGTATAAACAGGTTCCAAAAAGCCATGGCATTATGAGTAATAATAACGTTGCTACCTTTTTCTCATAGTAGGAGAAATGAAATTAGCAAGTAATGATACATTTGACAACAAAAAAACAGGGAGAAATGCTTTCTAGGCATAAACAGGGGCCTGAACACCAAGAAGGAGCCTTATGAAGACATTCAAAAGGAGACTTCTCAAAATGTGCCACTTTGGCATGTGGATTATTTTGAGCTCAAGACAATGAAGGCCCAAAAGACTCAGGAAGAGCTTTTTACCTCCCCTTTAACTGCCTCTAAGAATTTAGACAGAGGGCTTCCTCCAGGAAGAGAGGTATCACCAGATATATATGTGGATTATGTATGGTAAATTGGTGAGAGGTTGGCAAGGCCTGTTTTTCAAAATCCTCTCTGTGTCCCAGTGTCTCTGTGTGGCATGACAAACACTTGTTTACCAACATTTACTCTTCCCATCTTCCTGTGGATCCTCTTTCTTCCTTTTGAAGCCCCAGACCACTATCCCTTTCTCCTTAGCTCAGGATGACAAATAAGCCTCAATTGCTGGCTGCCATTGATCCTCTCATGTCTTTGTGGGGCTCCCATACATACAAAATTAAATTTGTTTTGCTCCTGTTACTCTGTCTTATGTCAATTTAATTAACAAACCAACCAATAGAAGCTAGAAGGGTAGAGGAAATTTTTTTCTTCCCCTACACTCACAGGCACTGTTTGAACAATGAACAGATATGCAATCCCTTTTCTCTACTCCCTAATTTAAATATTTATTGATAGAGGGGCACCTGGATGGCTCAGTCAGTTAAGCATACTGAGCCTTTTGGCTCAGGTCATGATCCCAGTGTCCTGAGGTTGAGCCCCCACATTAGGCTCCCTGCTCGGCAGAGAGTCTGCTTCTCCCTCTCCCTCTGACCCTCCTCCCCATTTGTGCTCTCTCTTTCTGTCTCAAATAAATAATTAAAAAATATTTATTGATACCTAATTGTACCTCATATAGACCCATGAGTTTTATACTGCATATTTTAATTAGATTGTCCAATTGTCAGGGGCCCACAAAAAATATTTCCCCAGAACGCTTCATATCCCTCAGGGAACATTGTCTTCTAAATATTGAGAGGTAGAGAAAATAGATATTAAGAATTTTTTGTATATTATGAAAGCATTTTTCTTTTGGAACCCCTTTGAGAAATTTTAGTCATGATTTAAATTGTTTTTCTGCATGTCAGACCAATATTTCTTTTAGAAGCAGTACCAATTTCACAAATGAGAAAGTACAGACAGAAAAAGTGATAATCCCGAGATTACCTAGTAATAGAACTGAAGTTTGAGCCAAGCTGTATCTGACTCCAAAAGTCTTTCTCTTCACTACACAACACATCTTGTTCTTCACCTGGTGAGAGAATATTTCAGGCTGTCCAGTTTTGGTGATAGTAGCACTTACAATTGTCCTATTCCTCTTGCTTTACCATGGTATCAAAACAATCTCACTTTAATTTGATTACTTAAATACTCTTAACTAACAAAGTATAAACTCACTAGGATCATTAGATCAGATATTCTCAGCAGTGGACTTATAAATCAGCATTTGCTTACCCTGGGTTTGATTGGGTGAACATGTTCTCTAGACTCAGACCACTGCCTAAAAATGACATAACTCAGTTTCTCTATGCAAATATTGAGGATTAGAGTCTAGATATACTTCTCTTCTCTCAAGTTTCTGATTCCTCAGGCAAACCTCACTAATAGGCATCTATTGATCTTTCTTTTTATCACCTTAATTTCAACATAGATAGTACCTGTCAGTCTCTTGCCTATATGTGATTCAATAAACACATTTTGAATGAAAGAATGAATAACTATCTGAATATTTTTGCACCAGTGCTCCAACTTAAAATGAAAAGAAACGTATTGAGTAAACTATGTGCCAGATGTTATATCAAAAGATTAAATACCCATTTTAAAGTTAATATTCTGATAAAAATGTAAAGATTCAGTAGAAAATAAATTAGTAAAGTATATTATTATGACACATAAAATTGTAAAAATGTCATTCATAACAAAATATGTAGCTTAGATATATGGAATAAATATTTTTATTTTTTTAAAGATTTTATTTATTTGAGAGAGAGAGAGCATGAGAGAGAGCACGAGAGAGAGAAAAAGAGAGAGAGAGCAAGAGAGAGCACAGGCAAGGGGGAGAGGCAGAGGGAGAAGCAGACTCCCTGCTGAGCAGGGAGCTTGATGCAGGACTCTGTCCCAGGACCCTGGGATCATGGCCTGAGCAGAAGGCAGATGCTTAACTAACTGAGCCACCCAGATGCCCTGGAATAAATATTTCTAAAGCAGAAATAATCAAAATCCTCTGATATATCAGTGCTCAAAGATGATATAAAAGTCTATGCTGAGGAGAAAATCTAACACAAGAAAACCATATAGATACATACTGCTATTTATAAAAGCATTTGAATTAAGCATTGTATTTCTTTTTGGGGGGAGTGCTTAACAATAAAATTTAAAAATCATGCCATCTAACATTAATAAAGAAATATAAAAAGGATTTTTTTTTTTTTGAATTGGATTTATTCCAGAGGAGCCGGCTTGGAGGAGGCTAGTCATGGTATCTGGCTTTCATTTGTTAATGAATCATTTTTTTGGTCAGAGATGTTGGTGGGTAGTCAGGGAGCAAGGTGAAAACCCTAGTTGATCCATAGCGTAGACTGACTAATGGCAAAGCAAAATGGGCTTCCAGCCGTGAGCATTGTTTCTATCAGTAATGATCCAATTTATAATAATAGTAGTAAAGAATGTATTTGCTATTATCAAAGGCTGTATTCCTCCTAGAATAAGCAGGGAAGCGGGAGTAGAAGGAATCAGGTATGTGCAAGAGGTTTATACTTAGAATTTGGTCAAATAAAACACATGCTCAATTCAGTCTGTATCTCTTTAGGCCAGTGCTATTCCTAACCCACTAGTAAAATTGAGTGGCAGTTTGCCACTGAGCCATTAATATTCTCAGGTGCTTTAGAAAATTCTATTTTATTACAATGTGTTCTGTACAGGAACCAGAATAATGATTATCAACCAGTAGTCACTCAAATAAAAATCCAGTGAATGAACTAATTGATGGATAAAGCATTTTGCAACTGGCATCATAATGGTTACTTGATTTATTTATACCATTCAACCTGTAGTATATTAATTACTTAGGATGCTTAGGTAGATGTCTAATGAAATCATGAAAATGTTCTACCACTTAGCTTTTTAATCACTTGAAATTGGTTTGATACATTTCTTATCTCTCTTTGCATATTTCTTCATATTATAGAAAGGCCAAATATATAATCATGAAATTGAAAATAATTCCTGGCTAATAACTAAAAAGTCTTCTTGTTATACCAAAAATTGATTGTGAATGAATTACTTACATCCTGATTTAATACCGTCCTGATAACAGATATGTATTTTCTTAGATAACTAGTGTTGGGGAAATAAAATGAAAAACAAAATCTTTTCCTAACCCAGAAAATTCTCCATAAAAGTAGCAGAGAAGGAAAAACATCGTTCATTGTTTTTTGTTTGTTTGTTTGTTTTACTTGACACTTCCACTGTTCTAAGAAAATGGAAGTGAAAATAGCGTTAAAGGGAAACAAATTAGCAAGAATTACTGGTGAAAAGTGATGTCTTTATAAGAGTAAAATACTGTTTGTCACACACACAAAAAACAGTTTTATTATTAAATAAGCATAAATCAGAAAATGGAATATTACTCAGCCATCAGAAAGGAAGACTACCCACCATTTGCACCAACATGAATGGAACTGGGGATTATGCTAAGTGAAATAAGTCAAGCAGAGAAAGACAATTATTATGTGGTTTCATTTATATGTGGAATATAAGGAATAGCATGGCAGACATTAAGAGAAAGAAGGGAAAAATGAAGTGGGGGGAAATCAGAGGGGAGACGAACCACGAGAGACTCTGGATTCCGGGAAACAAACTGAGGGTTTCAGAGAGGAAGAGTGTTGGGGGATGGATTAGCAGCGATGGGTATTAAGGAGGGCACATACTGCAATGAGCACTGGGTGTTATAGGCAAACAATGAATCATGGAACACTACATCAAAATAAATAAATAAATAAATAAATAAATAAATAAATAAATAAATGGGAAAAAAAAAAGAAAATGTTGTTCATCATAGGTAATCTGCTAAGAGGTTGCAAAAATGGAAAGAAATGTCACCCTTTTATATTGCCAGATAGAACCTATCCCATACATGTTCTTAAGATAAACAGGAACCGGTCGTCAAGGAAGAGGACTGCATAGCACTGCTACCATGCATACTGCATCCCAGATGCACCTGCTAATTGGGCTGACCATGTTAGCTAACTGACTTTATCCAGAAAAAACAAACATCTCAGAACTTTATGACAGGAGTTAGTTTTGCAACTTGGAGCAAGGTACCCAACAAAGTTAGCCTTCTACCCACCCATAGATACTGGGAGATGGGGTGCTATCCTTTGATGTTCACATTTCCAAGACACAGCTCTCAGGTGCTTCTGCAAGACTTTTTTGGGTTGTAAAGCTGACCAAAGGCCTATCTAGTTTCAAAAGAACGTGCATACATTTGAAGACAGGAAAAGGTACTTACAAGTTTTTTTAAAGTGCTCTAAGAAAAAGAAAGGAAAGCAAATCTCTTCCTTTATTTTCAATAGGGAGAATCAAACTTCTTATTTTGATTTGTATTTGTCCTCACACTGGTTATGTACTTGTGGTTGGCAGTAAGTTCAGAGCATAATGAACGCCATCATTTCTTTCTTGGAATGTCCTCATTTCTCTGTTTATTTCCTACTTAATGTCATACTGTTGTTATTGAATTAGAATGCTTGGTAGCTTTGCTTTTAATAAGCTGTTGATTTCTGGGCGATTTGATACTTTGAGCCATGTATGAACCACACATATACACACACATACATACACATGTAACACATGTTACATATATAAAAATATATAATATAATAATATATATTTCTAATCTCTGTGGATAATGAAGAAAGCTGATGCTGGAGGAACTTATTATCTGAGGGTCTCTGATTTGAGCTATTCTAATCACGACAGTAAGCATTTTCTTTGTATTCACTGTCCATTTTGATAAATAGAATTATTTTATAATTGGGATTGGTGGTATAATCAGAAGCTTAGGAGAAATACAGGCTTCCTAAACCTCAAATTACTCAGTTTTAAAAATGGAATTTTAAATGGGTAATATGAATAGAGCAGTTGCTTAGTGCCAGGCATAATTCTTTTTTTTTTTTTCTGAAGATTTTATTTATTTATTTGAGAGAGAGAGAGAGAGAGAGAGAGAGAATGAGCAGGGGTGAGACAGAGGAAGAGACAGAGGGAGAGAAGAAGGGAGAGGGAGATGGAGAGGGAGAGGGAGAAGCAGCCTCCTCGCTGAGCAGGGGGCCTGACATGGAGTTGGATCCCAGGACCCCAAGATCAGGACCTGAGCCAAAGACAGAGACTCAACTAACTGAGCCACCTAGGTGCCCCATGCATAAGTCTAAGCACTTACATGTGGTATCACATTTAGTCTTTAAAACAAATCTATATAGTAGATACTACTATTATCATTCTTTTTTACAGAAAGGAAACAGAGGGGTTTAGCCCGTTTCCCAAGCTCACATAGTTAACTAGCAGCAACACTGCAATTTAAATTCCCATGTCCCAATTTTTTGTAGCTACTATGTTATACCCACCTTACAGGGTGATATAATCAGGAGGTAAATTAAATAATCCATTTAGTGCAATGCTCGGCACATAATAAGCACTCAGTGAATATTACCCACTACTGCTGTTTTATGGTTCATCTGTTGTTGCCATTCTAAGGCTGTTGTCTGCCTTCTTCAAGCTTACAGGGTAATCTTTGTCCTTTTTATTTATTTACTTCAAAAAGCTTTCATTGAACCTGCTCTGGTAGAAAATACTAACACCTAAGTACAGAATTTTAAGGTTGGGAAATTCTGAGTTTTTTGATAGTGCAATTTTTTAAAAAGTTAACAGGATTGAAGGTAAAGCCTCTTCTACATATGGACAGACTGAGTGTGGGTTGGAATTCTCTGATACTAATAATTCATTTGTTCATTTACTTGTTGATTCCATCAATAGCTATCAATTGTGTGCCTACTAAATGCTAGCGCACTATGCTTGGGGAGAAGTCCATGCTTTAAAGATTTGAGAATTAATGAGTATTAGAGGTTCAAGGCCCAAAGAAATTGAAACATAATATTAGAGCTTAATCTTCAAACAAAATTGGCATGAACTGCATAGAAGATTCAAAACCTTTTGAATCTGCCTTGTCATCTTTCTCTAAGTGATTTGTCCAGATAATCTGTTACTGTTTCCTCAAGGCAAAATAGACTTGAATGACCCAAGGTTTTCATTAATGGTTTTCTTTCTTTCTTTCTTTCTTTTTCTTTCTTTCTTTCTTTCCTTTCTTCTTTCTTTCTTTCTTTCTTTCTTTCTTTCTTTCTTTCTTTCTTTCTTTGTCTCAGCTAATTGATTTGGAATGCCTTGCCATCTGAGAAATTCTTACAGTTAATATTATAAGACTGTTAAACAAACAAACAAACAAACAAACAAACAAAACAAAAAACTTAGCATCCTCTTAGCAAACCCAAAGCCTGTAAGAGCAAAATATTGAACTTGTGAATGATGGAAGAAGTCCGATATGGTAAAAATGTTCAAATTTGAATAATTAATCATAAACATAATTATACCCTTGGAAGTTTCTTTTTGTGCTGCTCACCTCAAGGTCGGTTTTTGCCGCAATCACCAGCAGTTAGTGGAAGGGTGGGAATGCTGTTGATTAAGTTAACAGGATTTGGGTGGCTTGGTTTCAAATTCCAGCTCTGCCTCTTACTATGTGATTTAGGGCGATTTACCCAATCTCTTTACATCTCAGTTTCTGCATCTAGGAAATGGGTTGATATTATAGGGGAGCAAAATAATTTTACCTCTAACCCAGGTTCTTGTCTGAAACCCCTTGCAATAAAAGATTATCAAGGAAAAAAATCAGAAGTTTAATAATATATATACTTCCTGTATACAGATACATGGGAGATTTGCAGAAAAACTAACTCCCTGAAATGACCCAAGCCATCACCTTAAATATCATCTCCAGCTACAGACAAAAGATTTTAGGAGTGAAGAGCCAGTTATGGGAGGTTATCAGACAAAACACAGCAAACAAGGGTGAGAGTGTTACTCAGATTTGGGTCCCTGCCTTCTCCACTGATGAAAGTTCCTAGAGTTTTAATGATCTCTCTCTCTTTTTAAAAGATTTTTATTTATTTATTTATTTATCTGGGGGAGAAAGAGAGGGAGAGCAAGCATGTGCAAGTGGGGGGGGTGTTAGGGAGGGGACGGTGGGATGGTCCAGGGAAGGAACAGAGGGGAAGGGAGAGGGAGAGAGAAAGAATCTCAAGCCGACTCCACACTGAGTGAAGAGCCTATCACAGGGCTCGATGTCAGGACACTGAGATCATGACCTGAGCCAAAACCAAGAGTTGGACACTTAACCAACTGAGCCACCAAGGGGCCCCTAGAGCTTTAATGATCTTGATACAAAGAGGAAGATGCCCTTACAAGTGGAGAATTTCCTTACAAACGTAAATACCTCCTACGAAAGAGTAACTTCTGTTGGTTTTCAGAGCTTCTCCTGTCTGTTTGCTATTTCTTAAAAATAACCAGCCCAAGATAGTCTGTATGCCAAAAAGACATATCTTGGGGTGGCAAATTCGGCTCCCCTTTAATATTATTATGCGCTTCAAATTTTAGTTGTTATTAGTCAGGTAATGAATATAAAGCGATTATTAAATACTAACTGTGAGTGTTAAGTGAGAAAATTAAGTCATAAGTGCTCAATAAATCATGAGCCCAATAAAATTCTGAGATTCTATTAGCCAAAGCCTCTCTGTCTTCCTTTTCATTTCCCCCTTTGCACTATTTCAATACAGCTACTGGAGTGATCCTGTTGGATTAAGTCAGAGCAAACTATGCACATTCTCACCTTGATATCTAAGTCCTTAACCTGGTCTGTATTCCATTTGCTCTCTGACCTCATTTCTTTCTACTGTCCTCTTTGCTTTCTCTGGTCAGGGCACATAAGCTCAGGACTTTTTGCTCTTCTTGGAACAGGAGATGTATAATCCCCATCTCCCCCCCCACACACCCNNTCACTTTCCCTTTTGGACTTTCTGTAACCATTATTAAAAATAACAGTTCCACTCCCAAATACCTCCAAGTCCGCTAGCAGGCTTTGTTTTCCTCCATTAACAGTTATTACCATTTAATATATGCCAGAATCTACTTATTTCTGTTATTTATTATTTGTCTCCCCCACTAGACTTTAAACATCATGAGGGTAGGGATTTGTGTCTCTTTTGCTCAAAACACAAGAAGAGGCTAGTATTCAGAAGACATTCAATAAGCATATGAAAATATAAATTGCCTAAGCCAAAAAGATAAGCATCCAGAGTTATTAGAGTGCGAATAAAAGAAGTACTGTGGATCAAAATCTGGGATGGCATTGTGATGAGGGAGACCTGAACCGTACTTTAGAATGATTTGTGTAATTGGAAACAACAAGAGAGAAACCAGTTGGGAGAATATAAATTTATGTTATATCATCACTGATTATCTCAGTTTTTTACCAGTTATTTTAGGTAAGTGATACCTAGATATTTAACCAGCAAACCAGATATTATCATTGATCTTAACCAGTTTGCTGTATCATACTTATGATCCAGTACCTCACACTTTCTATCAATGCAAAATGTCCCAGAATATGGAAAAGTGATAAACTAATAATGTCCTTTAAATCCCAAGAAATGGTTCAGTCTGAGAAACGCTTCAAGAAAGACCCTATACATTTATAGGAAATAAGTTCTAATTTTAAATTAAACAGCAGCCACATCACTTGAGAATCCTATGGACTTTCTCTTCCATGTCTATTAACTACATTAAATTAAATTAAATTAAATTAAATTAAATTAAATTAAATTAAAATTTTGAGAAACTGCAGAAAGTGTTCTCTTTGCATTTGTTTAATGAAACATGAATCTGTTTTGACTGATAGGGTATCTTTCTTTGTGTAGTGCTCTGATTAATATAAAAGTGCTTGAGTGTTGTTCTGTACTATATTCTGTGAAATGCAGTTATCAATTTGTGATATCCCCATCTCACTCTCAGAAGTATTATGTCTGAAGAAAATTGTGGCCCATAAAAATGATCTGTCCTAAACAAATATATGATGTAGAAGAGAAAAAATTTCTGTGCTTTTTACTTGACTTAATTTTATTTCTTTGCATACATTTTAGGTATCGGATGCCTCAAATGAAATATTATTATTGGTCTTAGTTTCATTGTTATTAGCTATACTCTACATATTATTCAGTGACTTACATTTTCTGTGGCATTGCCAAGTAATATTTACATTTGATAAAATGTGTTAAATATTATATTCTTATTGAATTAAAACTAATTGTATTTGTTTCAGTTACTGAAACCACATTCTGAAGCATTCTGTGATTTGTGTCTTTGTTTTTATTGTTGTAAACGTAAGGTTTTCTCTGAGTGAATTAGTGATAAGCCAAGAAATATTTATGAAGAGTTTATTATCATAAAATAGTTAAGGGAGTTTAACAAATTATTTTCAATGCTAATTCTTTTCAATCTTTTATATTAACATGCAACCTGAAAATTTTATCACTTTGTGAATTAATCAGCTTTATTGAGGACCCACAAAATTGCTTATCCTTAATCTGAAATGCTTTCAATTCATTTTTGATTGAAGAAATAATCACATAATTTTGCCCTCATCTATGAAGGCAGGAATTATATCTAATTTATTTTCCTACCAGAATATTTGACCATGTCAAGTTCATAGTAGTTGGTCAGCAAGTATTTGTTAATTAGGTAATTGATAAGCATATAACAAAATTTTCTCTGTTTGCTATTTTAAAAGGAATTGCAGTGTTAAAAAAAGCATAATATCAGATACATTATAATCATCAAGACACCTACAGTCTGATAATAGTTTCAAATTTTTAAAACTTCTGATTTTTCCCTGAGATACCCTAAAATATTTGTTTCTTTCCATTTCCATATGTTCTGATACTAAGTTCAACTCAGGCAAGCCAATATGGTGGAGTAGATTGGATACAGAGAGGGCAAACTTGGATTGACAAGTGTGTGGATAGGTCCCTTTCCTGATTCATGTTACTGGAGCTAATCTGGAAATATGCATTGATTTCCTTTGGCAAATCCTAGTTAAGACCTGTAGTGGTGTCCATTCATATTAACATTTTGCTCTAGAACATGTTCCAATTGAGTTGACAAATTGTGTGGTCACTCTACCAATGATTCCTTCTTTCCATGATGACCAATTCATCATCCAAATTTTCAAAGTTCTCCCTCCTGACTACCTAAAAAATGTGTAGGTAGATTTAGAAAGCTGACTCTAGTTTGATAAATTCTAAAATTACGTGTAAATAAACAGAAAAGTCACGCAAATTACCATTCCTTAGTTCTTTCAAGAAATGAGCTCACAGAGCAGTGCCTGAGATCTAATTCATGTATTGTTAGGACAAATTCAGAAGCTTCAGTCCAAATGTACCAGATGCTTCGTGTCAAGCACCAGCAGCAGCAATGCTATTAGCATCATAATGAAGGACACGATGACACATTAGATATCAAAAGAATGGCTTATATTTTTCCTCTCACAAAATTACACAAGTTGCCAAACATCTAAATTAGTATTGAAAACTTCACTTTTTTTTTTTTTACCGGAAGCTGGATATTGCCCCAACTCTACTTTCCCTTAATTGGCAAAATAGTCCCCGTATATAAATATCTGGGCATGTGTACAAGTTTTAAATATTATAATCACGTCCTTGAAATAATTTAACTTTTTGTTACAATTTTGATTTACGCATGATATAAGGGACTTAGTTTATGGCCCTTTGATACCCAAAACTTTATTTTTTTCTCAGCAATCGGGATAACAAATAAGATTATTCAAACCAACCAATCTAATTTTTGGCAGAAAGGAAACTATAAGCTGTGAAACCTGACTGCTTAGTTTTAAATTTTCTGTTCGATCATCAAGAGGACATAAGGATCATTTAGGATTTGATGCAATTTTTTTTTTCAAATGTGTACCTTAATGGAGAAAGGATAACTTTTAGATTCAAACAGATCTGGGCTTGAATCCCAACTTAGTCAATTACTAGTTTGTGAGTTGGGCAAGTTATTTGATCTTTTTCAGCTTCATTATCTTTGTTTGTAGAATGAAGATAATAATGCTCCCTTTTGGGAGGTTATAGGATTACATGAGATGATGCATTTGATGTGTCCAGCACCGTGCCTGGCACATAATAAGGGCTTATCCTTCCCTCCCCACCCCCAACAAAATTACCAACACTTTGAAGGAAAGAACTGTGTTATTATTCTCTGTCACATCTCTTTCTTACTCTTCTAATCTGGTTTCTCAAAAGTGCCACCTACATGGCACTTAATAAATATATACTACATTTATTTAATTTCTTGAACCTGACTATAAACCTGGCATTTCTTAGGGTTTGTCTGATAACACCTATCACTCTTCTATACTCTAAATCCCATCCTTTCCAGTCTCCTCTGACAGTCTCAATTCACAAATGTTGCCCCGTCTCATCTTCACTATCAACCCATCTATACACTAGCACTATTCTTTTAGCATGTAAATGTTTTCAAACTAATATTTCCAATCTAAAAAAGATGAAGAAGAAGATAAAGAAGAGAAAAAAGAAAAAGACTCCCTTCTATTCTACATTCGAGTCTAGGATTCCAGTGTTCTTCTTGCCCTAGAATCATGCTCTTTGCAATAACACTTGGCATTCTTATCTTGGCTTTGTCACCAACTGTTTTTTCCTCAAGCCTTAGCAACCTGGTCTCTGACTCACTCTGCAGTATTTCTGTTCTCTCCAGAAGCACTGTAGCCTACTGTTTGCCAGATCCACAGATATTTATTGGTCTTTATCCTGCTTTGCCTCTTGACTTCTCTATTGATTTGACTTCATATCTAACGCTTAACCTAAGAGTCAGATGTAAAATCCAACCTTCCATTCATTAGTTAAACCAAACAGCTACAGAGGAAAACAAATCCAAATTTGCTTGATTATTGCATTTTCATCTATTATAATTGTGTATTTACTTAAATTAACATTGTCAATTAAACTATTCTCAATTCAAGCTGGGGTTTCTAGATGTTTTCTATTGATATTGATTATTCAATATTAATTATTTTCCTTGAAAAATATGCAAATATAACATTTTAAAATATTTTTGGAAATATATGCATAAAATTATTTGATGCTACCAGAAATTTACAATTCAGTGCTAGTAATTGTTCTGCTTCCTAAGTGATCACTTTTGTTTATTCAGCCAAATCTCTTTAACCAAAGAAAATGATGAGGATTTTCCTCAAATGTATACCAAAGAAATTTCTTAAGCATATTATTATCATTATTGATAGTTTTTTTATTTGAAAAGAGACCAAGTGTCATTCTGAAAGGAGAGTAGCAGCTGACGAGAGAAAGGGCAAAAGAGGAAAGAAGGGGTGGGGGTTGCAGCAGACACTGAGGCAGGTGGGAATGTGGGGTTTTCCAGGAACTGAAAGAAGGCTAATGAACCAGGAGAAGTAAGTAGGGAATAGATTTTGACCTAGGGAATAGATAGGTCTTTATCTTTAAAATAATGTAAATCCTTAGAAACACCTTAAGCTTGATGGGGATGGGATGAGGGAATTAGATGAACTTTATAAAAACATCAGTGGCTACAGCTAGGAAGGGAACCAGAATGAGTACAAGAAAAGGCTGTAGGGGCTACTATAGTTGTCTAGGAAAGAGGCTATGATAGTTTGGAAGACTAGGGTTAGGGGAAGATTTAAGGTATATTCAGAAGGTAAAACTAAACATGGAAGGAGTTACTGAAAGTTTATTTAAAGGGGTATCAAATTAAGGGCTGTATGAAGTATTTCTTCAAAATATTTAACTGAGCATCTACAGTACATAGATGAATAAATAATGTGAAGGAGACCAGGTTAGGATCAGAGAGAATATGTAAATCAGGACTTTTGGTAGGAGTAGAGATGGCACAGATCGAGACTAGAAGGAGAATAAGAAGAGGAGAAAGAAATTGGAAACAATGGAAATCTTCCATTTGCATCTACTTCTCCATGCCATATGCTTCCCAGTACCACCCCCAAATCCTTTTTTTTTTTTTTTTAAGGTAGGGGAACATGCATGCCAGTGAGGTCAGAGGGAGAGGTAGAGATAGAATCTTAAGCAGGCTCAACACCCAGTGCAGAGCTGGATGCAGGGCTTGATCTCATGACCCTGAGATCATGACCTGAGCTGAAATCAAGAATCCCACACTTAACCAACTGAGCCACCCAGGCACCCCTCCCCCAAATCCTCTTGAAGTGTCTTCTTTCCTCATTTCTGGTGACCCATCTGAAACCATTGTATATTTGCTGGGATACTGTTATTACCAGCCTAATTGTGCAGGAGGAAATTATGTCCTTTAATTCCCATGGCACCATTCCAAGAAACCGAATGTGTATAATGGACTTCATTGAAGGATTACAGTGTGTCTGTGTATGTATATACACACATACACACAGAGACACACACACACATGCACACACAAATTCAGCTACTTAAGGCCTCTTTTATTAAGGTTCATCCTTGGCATTTCCCCATAGGAGACCTTTCTTTGAACCACTCTTAAAAAATCTCTGTACACAAAGTGGTGTATAGTCAATTCAACATCATTTTAGTGGGTAAGTATTATTCACCATTGTGTGCTTTTCTTGTATTTAATATTAACATTCAAAATCTGAAATAAAAATGATAGAAAATTCCAAATGATTTAAAATTTTATTTTTAACTTATCTCTATACCCAACACAGGGCTCAGACTCTTAACCTTGAGATCAAGAGTTGCATGCTCTGCCAACTGAGCCAGCCAGGCATCCCTCCAAATGATTGACTTATAATTAATTACAATTAGCCAATCAATTAATCAATCACAAATAGTATTTAATTTTATAATAAACCTTGTGCAAAATATTACATTAGAAAGCACAGCATTAGATGCAAAAAAGAATCACACTTAACTCCTCTCCTCAAGAAACCTTCCGTGTAATCAAGTACATGAAACACATACATATATGCACCCAAGAATGTGTTCATTTATTTTTCAACTATTTTTTTTAAACATTGCTGTTGTCAGGGAACTGTGATAATCCTTCACATATGTCACATCAGATCCTCTCAAGGTAGATATTTTCATCCTCATCTAACATATGAGGAAACTAAAGCTCACAATTGTGATGATAGAAAGTATTTTTAGTATTAAGAAATTAATTCCTTCCTAGAATAACATATTTATAATAGCAAGTAACATTTTGAACCAGAGGTAGTAAGCCTAAGTACAGAAAACAAACAAACAAAAAAATGAAAACATACAATGGTGTAACCACTGTGGAAAACAGTAAGGAGATTCCTCAAAAAATTCAAACTAGAACTACTATACAATCTACTAATTCCACTGTGGGATATTTAGCTAAAGGGAAAAAAATCCCACTAATTTGAAAAGATATATACATGTCTATTAATATGTTAATAAATGTTTATTGCAACGTTAGTTATAATAGCAAAGACTAGAAATAACTCAACTATAAATGGGTAAAGTAGAAGTGATACACACACACACACACACACACACACACACACCCATAATGGATATTACTGAGCCATAAAAAAGAATGAAATTTTGCCATTTGCAACAACGTGGATGGACCTAGGGGATATTATGCTAAGTGAAATAAGTCAGTCAGAGAAAAACAAATATCATATGATTTCTCTTGTATGTGGGATTAAAGAAACAAAGCAAATGAATAAACAACAACAAAAAAGAGACAAACAAAAATCTCTCATGTGGGAGATTAAGAGTACACTTATCTTGATGAGCACTGAGAAATGTGTAGAATTGTTGAATCATTATATTTTACACCTGAAACTAATGTACACTATATTAATTATACTTAAAAAATCAATAACATATAAGACTTACTGACAAAAATAAAATGGAGTTAGAAATGTAAAAGAAAAATACTAAAAATTCATATGAAAAAATTATTCTAAATAATCAATAGCCAAGTTAGAATCAGTGCAGGAGTTTAGAAAATACTTAGCACTGGTCATAATAAAAATTATTCAAAGCAAAACTCGGGACACGCACTGAAAGTGGATCATAAATATTCTCATTAGAAAAGAAGAAGATCAAATAAATTATGACCTAAGCATCTAATTTATAAGGATACAAAAAAGAACACTAAAACAAATAAAAATAAAGTAGAAAAAGAAAAATAATAAATAGAAGAACAGACTTTAATTTAAAAAACATTTTGATGCAATAGAATCAAGAAAGTTACATTTGTTTGTTTTAAATATCAATATTGTTAACATCTGGCAAGACTGATAAGATTGAAAGAATATTCCTAGGGACACCTGGGTGGCTCAGTCCTTAAGTATCTGCCTTCAGCTCAGGTCATGATTCCAGGGTCCTGGGATCGAGCCCCGCATCCGGCTCCTTGCTCAGCGGGGAACCTGCTGCTTCTCCCTCTGCTGCTCCCCCACTTGTGCTCTCTGTAAAATAAATAAATAAAATCTTAAAAAAAAAAGAATATACCTAAAAACATATTAGAGGTAAAGCCAAGATAAAGAGATGCAGCAGGAATTTGCAAATTAAGAGTGATTATGAATAAATTGATGATCATAATTTTTCTTTAATTCCAGTGTAGTTAACAAGCAGTGTTTCATTAGTTTCAGGTGTGCAATATAGTGATTCAACAGTTCCATATATCTCTCAGTGCTCGTCAGGATAAATGTAGTCTTCATCCCCTTCGACTACTTCGTCTATCTCTCTGTACACCTCCCTTATGGTAACCACCAGTTTGTTCTCTATAATTAAGAGCCTGTTCTGGTTTCTCTCTCTCTCTCTCTTTTTTTCCTTTGTTCATTTGTTTTGTCTCTTGATTTCCATAAACAGTGAAATCATATGGTATTTGTCTTTCTCTAACTGGCTTATTTCACTTAATGTTGTACTCTCTAGTTCCATCTATGTTGCTGCAAGATTTCATTTTTGTTTATGACAGAATAATATTCCACTGTGTGTGTGTGTATACACATGTATGTGTGTGTGTGTGTGTGTGTGTATGTATATGCCATATATATGCCATGTATGTGTGTGTGTGTGTGTGTGTATGCCACATTTTCTTTATCCATTAATCTATCAGTGGACAGTTAAGCGGCTTCCATAGTTTGACTATTGCAAGTAATGTTGCAGTAAACACAGGGGTGCATATATCCTTTTCAATTCATGTTTTCATATTCTTTGGGTAAATACCCAGTAATATGATTACTGGATCATAGAGTAGTTCTATTTTTAATTGTTTGAGGAACCTCCATACTGTTTTTCAGAGAGGCTGTACCAGTTTGCATTCCCACCAACAGTGAACAAGTGTTCCTCTTTCTCCATATTCTTAACAATACTTATTTCTTGAGTTTTTGGTTTTAGTTATTCTGACAGGTGTGGGGTGATACTATGATGGTAATAATTTTCAAAACGTAAATTCTGTGGATGAACTTTTGGAAAAAGTGTAACTTACTAAAATTGATGCAAGAATAGAAATTCTACTAGAAGCCTAAAATTTCTTATCTAAAATTTTTGGGAAAATCATTTGTTTTGAAATAGTTTTTCAGATTTTAGAACATGATATGGTATATGTATTTTATTTTATATAACATCACCAATAGGTAAACACAAAATATTATGATTGCATGATTTCAGCTACAGAAGTTTTGACCTCATGATCATTAAGGAAATTAAATGAATATTCAAAAAATTACCTGCAAGGAAAATGCTAGGGACAATTTAAACATACACTTAAAAAAGATAACTGCTGTCTTGCACATGTTTTTAAGGAAAAAAAAAAAAAACAGAACCTCTTTTCAACTGTTTTTTATGGCACAGGTTTACCTTGCTGCAAAAACAGAAAATAACCATATGAAAATGCAACATTATATTGTAATCTCTTTTGTGTACATGAAGAGAACATCTTAAAGAAAATATTAGCAAACCGAATCTAGTAACTTAACAACACAACTAAATTGGTTTATTCTAGAAATGAAAATCTAGTTCAACATTGGAAAATATATTAATGTAATTTATTACATTTATAGATTAAAGGTAAAAGATGATCATCCCAACAGATGCATAAAACGATCATTCATGAATCAAAATGAAAATATACTTAGCAACATAAGAATAGAACTTCTTTAATGTGATAAAATTTGGAGAAAAAATTAACATTTAATAGTAAAATGTCAAAAGCATTTCTCTTTTAAATAAAGAATAAGATGAGAATACTCACTGCCCTGATTTCCATTCAATATTGTCCTAAAGGGATTAGCCAGGAAATGGAGAGGAAAAGACATAGTGTTTTGAAAAAGAAATAGAAATCTGCATTTGCAGATATATGATTTACAACACAGAATCCCCAAAGAATCTGCAGAATTAATAAGAGAGATTAGTACAGTTGCTAGATACAAAATGAATTATATGGCATTCCTCTATATCAGAAAATAAAAGAAACTTCTATTTAAAAAATATATTATTTGAGTACAACCAAAAATATAAGGTACTAAAAATAAATCTCACAAGATATATAAAAGATTTTTTTCAGAAAATTGTAACACTTTATTGAAAGACATTAACAACCTTAATAAATTGCATTATATGCAAGGATGGGAAAATCCAGGAATGTAAAGGTATAAATTTTCTAACAAACAACATAAAAATTCAGTGCAATTCCAATAAAAATTTTCACAGATTATTTTCATGGAACTTGACAAGCTGATTTTTATATAGATATGAACAATTAAAGAGCAAGGATAGACAAAACAGTTTTGAAGGACATTTTGATACTTTCACCTAACATATTGAGATTTGATAGAAATCTCCAGAAACGAAGGCACTGTGATATTGTCACAGGGAAGAAAATAGTAAAGATGCAAATCCAAATACATATGGCCGTTTATTTATGAGAGAGATTGAAAATGAAAGAGATAGACTTTAATAACTGAAGAGAAGAAAAAACTAGTTAAGCATATTGTAGAGGCCAAGAGTAGGTTGCCCTAAGATGGGCCACTTTGGCATAAAGATTATTTTGAGTTAAGAGTAATCAAAACTTAGCAGATTCAAGAAAAGCTCTCTGCCTCCTCCTCAACTGCCTAAATTTACTTTGGAAAAGAGAGCCTATACCAAGAAAGAGCTATTAAGAGAGACTACCTTTTTCTAAGAAACTTATCTGCATAATAGGGCAACTTTGCTTTAGAAAACATCTCCTTTCACCTTTTTACAAATGGTCTTCTTCCCCTTTGTATCCTTAGACCTTACCCTTCTCCTTAGCTCATTTAAGCTTCCTGTTGTCTTGATGTCTTCGGAATTTCGTGCCTGTGTGGATTTCCTGTATATATGCCTATTGAATTTGATTTTCTCATATTAATCTGTTTCATATTAATTTGATTCCAAGTCTAGCTAGAAGGACCATAGGACAGAGGAAAGTTTTCTTCCCCAACAATATGAACAGATGATACATATGTATATATATATATGTGTGTGTGTATATATGTATATATATACATATATATATATATATGTATATATATATGTAGTGCTAAGTGTTATGAAGCAAAATAAATCAATAAGGGGTTAAAGAATGACAAGAAGAAGGTACTAGTTAGGTGAGGTTTCCAGGGAATGCTTCTTTGAGCAATTAACATTTTGAAATAGATGGGGTGCCTGGGTGGCACAGTGGTTAAGCGCCTGCCTTCGGCTCAGGTCGTGATCCTGGCGTTATGGGATCGAGCCCCACATCAGGCTCCTCCGCTGTGAGCCTGCTTCTTCCTCTCCCACTCCCCCTGCTTGTGTTCCCTCTCTCGCTGGCTGTCTCTATCTCTGTCGAATAAATAAATAAAATCTTAAAAAAAAAAAAACATTTTGAAATAGAGAGTGAATTATGTAAATATCTCCAGAAACATCAAGAGTGGAGGACCTGAAGGAGAAGTGTTTTTGGCAAGTTTGAGGCACAGCAGGAAAACAGAGGCAGAATGAGAGAGAAACTAGTAGATCATGAGGTTGGAGATAGGTGTTGAGTGGGGGAAGGGTACAAATCATATAAGGCCTTGAAGGTTCTGGGAAGAATTTTAGACTTATTCTGAGAGAGAAGGAAATCTATCGATGGGTTTGAAGGAGATCTGACTTTGATTTTTAAAAAAAATTATTTAAGTTTTTTAAAAAATATTTTTAAATTGTGGTAAAATGCATGTAACATAAAACTTACCCTCCTAACCATCTTTAAGTCTATAGTTCAGTAGTGTTAAGTATATTCACATTGTGGTTCAACCAATCTTTAGAACTTTTTCATCTTGCAAAGATGCAAGTCTGTTCCCATTAAACAACTCTCTACTTCCCACTCCAGCTCCTGGCAGCCACTCTCTCCTTTCTGTGTCTCCGAGTTTGACTACTCAAGATAACCTCGTGTAAGTGGAATTATACAGTATTTGTCTTTTTGTAACTGGCTTATTTTGCTTAGTGTGTCCTCAAGGTTCATCCATGTTGTGGCATGGATTAGAATTCCCTTCCTTTATAAGGCTGAATAATATAACACTTTATTTATCACATTTTGTAAATCTATTCATTTGTTGGCAGGCATTTGCACAATAAACTTCCACCTATTGGCTGTTTTGAACAATGCTGCTTTAAACATGGGTGTACATGTATCTCTGAAACTCTTTCAGTTCTTTTGGATATATATCCAGAAATGAAATTGTTGGATCTGATCTGATTTATTTCAAAGGCATCATTTCGGTCGCTGTATGTCAGGAACATTAGGTGAAAGCAAGGAGACCAGTAAGGAGGGCTTATCCTCAAATCCAAGGGAGTGACACTGTTGTCTTGGGCTAGAACCGTAATGGTGGTAAGATGGCCAAAATCTCGTAGAGTCAACTGAATGGGTTGCTGCATTAGAAGAGGGGTCTGGGAGAAAGAGAGGAGCTCCTGATCACTCTAAGACGTTTGATTTGAGCAATTATAGGAAAGGAGGCAGGAAACAGGGGAATATTGGGGGGCGGGGTTGCTTAGAGTGTGGGGATGATCAATAGTGGCTTGATACTGAGGTGGGCATATCAAGTAGTGAATTTTATATTTTTCTGTAATTGAGGGTAAAGCTAAAGACTAAAGATACAAATCTGGGAATTGTCATCAGTGTGTCGATGATATTTAAACGCAGGAGACTAGATAAAGTTCCCTAGTGAGCGAGTATAGATGAAAAGAAGATGTTCACAGACTGAGCCTTGGGGCTAGCTGACAGAAGTTGAGGAGAATAATCTGGCCTGAGAATGAGAGTGGGTGCAGTGAGGGAGAAGAGAAGTAAGGTGAGTGGTAAGGCTTCAAAGTCCAACGAAGAAAGCTACTTTATTAAAGAGGTAGTGATGAAAACTTTCAAAAGCTGCTCATCAAGTGTAGTTAACAAAAGAAAAAGTAAAAATCACCTTTAAACACATAAAAATAAGTTAATTGTACACAATAGAAAGAAATGCTATTTTAAACTGCATTGAACAACCACTTATTATCTATCCGGTTGGTAAGCATTCAGAGTTTTGGCCACATTCCCCGATGAAGAAGTTGTGAGGAAACAAATATTCATATACAGACGGTGGGAGTGAAAAATGGTTAAACCCCTCTGCAGAGAAACTGAGCAATAATTAGAAAAATGATATATGCATTTACCCTTGACCCACTCACATCAAGGAATCCACTCTATTTTGCTCTGGAAAAAATATACAAAATGTATGACTGCTGACTAATTTTCAGTACCATTAAAACAACAACTACCCACAGTTACAACTAACAAAAAACCCAGGAGGAAGCTAATCTGCTTAAAAGAGACATTAAACAAACAAAACAAAACAAAACACTAAATACCAAATTTAGTGTGTTGACCTTGTCTGGATCCTCCTTAGAATAAAATAAGTATGCAAACACTTTTTTGAGTTAATTGAGGAAATTTGGTTATGGACTGGATTTTCTTTTATTGTTAATTTCATTACTATTCCTTCTGTTAGACTTGGTAATGAATTTTGGGGTTTTTGCTGGAAAATGATTATAATTTTAGAAACATATTGAAGTAGATAGTGATGAAATACCATAATACTGGAAACTTGCTTTAGCATATTCATCTTTATGAGCTTTAAATACTTCAGCGAATGAAAAAAGGAAAATGTGAAAAAATCTTGATAATGGATTTGAATGATAGGTAAGGGGCTTAGCAGTATGTCTTCCAGATTTATCCATGTTTATCATATTTGGCAGGATTTCCTTCTTTTTAAAGGCTAAATAATATTCCATTGCACGTATTTACCACATTTTCTTTCTTGATTTATCCATCTGTGGACATTTTGGTTGTTTCCATGTCTTGGCTATTGTGAGTAATATTGCAATGAACACGGTAGCACAGATAACTCTTTGAGATTCTGCTTTCACTTCCTTTGGATATATACTCAGAAGTGGGGTTGCTGGATCATATGGTAGTTCTATCTTTAATTTTTTGAAGATACTCCATACTTTTCTCCATAGCAGCTGCACCATTTTACATTTTCTCCAATAGTGTACAAGTAACAGAAGGACAAATACTGCATGATTCCAATTATATGAGGCATCCAAAATAGTCAAACTCATAGAAAGGAAAGAAGGAAAAGAGGAGCTGCCATTTAACTGCATGAAGTTTTAGTTATGCAAGATAAATTCTAGAGATCTGATGTACAGCATTATGCCTGTAGTCAACAATATTATATTGCACACTTAAAAATCTGTTGAGAGTAAATCTCATGCTAAATGTTCTTACTACAAAACAAACAAATATGCAAAAAAAAAAAAGAATATGTAGGACTATATGGGGTTTTATTGTATTACTATTTCTAATCTTATATATATGTGTGAAAAATCAATAATAATTTTTAAAGTTGCTGATATTAAGTAAGTAACGAGTAAAAATTGGGTGTTGAAATTGTCATTGCAAAGGTGACCTTCATAAGAGCTTTCTCAGTGGCCATCGAGGGGTTAAATACTGGTTTGTATAGGTACAGAAGAAAGGAATTATCAAGAGAGACTGTGGATGAGTTTCTTGAAGAATAACATAGAAGGGACCAAAGAAGTGGACAATGATGTGTGAAATCAAATTCTGTTTTTTAAAAAAATTTGAATTGAGTTGTTTCACCATGTTTTGATGAAATCTGATTATGCTCTCCCCATAAGAAAACATAATTAGAAGTTCTTTTGAAAACATGTAATCAGGATGAAGGGGTTAGAAAAATTGAAAAGGAGAACATTTTGTGTTTATCTCAAAATGGGAATGGTTTTGCCAGAGAGAACAAAATACCTGAATCCCCTTAGGTAAAATGCTCTCATCCCTGGACACATGGATATACCAATGTCTCTACCCTTATTATTTCTCTCTAGTTCTCTGTAGGTTACTAATACCTTTCTATTTGATACGTTCTTTTCTTTATAGATATGACTACATTCAATTTTGTCAAAGAATGTCTTGACCTCAGAGTACTGTTTCATAGGGAGACTGCATAACTCTTCCCTGGAACATTATTAATTAACCTCAACTTTAACTCTCCAACAGTGATACTAGTTTCTTTAAAAATAATGGCACAATAGTGACTTATTACTTTTTTTCTCCCGTTATTTATTTTTGTAAATAGGCTCCATACCCAACATGGGGCTTGAACTCACAACTCTGAGATTAAGAGTCACACACTCTACCAACTGAACCACCCAGGCACCCCAGTAACTTATTACTTCTTGAAGAAGTCCTTATTTTATCCCCTGTATATGAATAACAAATGAAATTTGGTAACAAACTACTAAGTAATGCCTCAAAATGTAAATGAGCAGGAATTAAAAGTCATCAGACTAATAATCTTTATTAACTTGTGGAATATAACTAATATTTAAACTTGTATTAAATATTACAATATTATATGTTTTTTCATCATGCTACCTTGTCGAGAAAATGTTAACAAGAATAGGTTTGGTAATTTTAAATTTCTTCTTTTGGTGGTTAAACGATTCAGCTTAAATATAGTTTTCCTCCCCGAAATTCCAAAGTTAAATAAAAATGTTTAAATATGGAATGAAAAATCCATAAAGGTACAATGAATTTACAGAGATGAAACAATGTAGAGAATGATTAAAAAAAAATCTAAGTCAGGAAGATACCTATTCCTGAATGTATTTAACTTTTTGTTTTAATTTTATCTCCTCCCTCATCATCATTCTAAAAATAGAGTTGCTGCTGGTGCCTGGGCAGCCCAGTCGGTTAAGCATGGGACTCTCGGTTTCACCTCAGGTCGTGATCTCAGCTTCATGAATTTGAGCCCCATGTGGGGGCTCTGTGCTCATCATGGAGTCTACCTAGGGTTCTCTCTCCATCTGCCTCTAACCACCCCCCTCTAAAATAAATAAATACACTTTAAAAAAAAATAAAAATAAAGTTTCTTCTTATGCTTGTTCTTGCAATGGCTTTCATATTAAAAGGTAGTTTCACAATTACCTTATTTTAAACAACAGAATACTATTTAGGTAAGACACACTCTTCTAGAATGACCTCAATGAAAACCGATGTTCATTTTGAATGAGACCATCAATTGCAATTCAAAAAAAAGTCAAAGGAATTTAACAAGTTTGATTGTTCTCCCAAAGTGTCAATATCTCCATTGCAAATAGGTGCATAATGTTTTAATTAAGTTCTTTAAAGAACACATGATAGAACTGTTTTGGGATTTATTATAGTATAATAAGTGGTTTATATTTTGAGATCACATATTCACACTTATAAGATAATGTTTTCAAAAAAGTGGTCTTAATATTCTACATGTAGGATCAGATCTCCAGAGGCAGTATCAGTCCTAGCTTGAAAAGGTGCTATTTTTCACAACACAGATAGAAGTGAAGATGATGTAGCCTTAAAAATGTGTTACATGGCTCTAAAACTTGCCCTTATTTTGACAAAGACTGTGACATTAAAGATGCATTTGCAAAGATTCACTACAATTTTTAATGAAATGTAGCAGTAGGAAAAAAGAAATACTTTTAAATGAATACATTTTAATATAATTTTAATAATAATGATGGACAATTATGCAAACTTTAACATTTGATTTGTCCCCTGATGACTGGCACCTCTCAAAGTCGTCATCATCTCAGGAATTGCCATCTTCATTTTTATACTTGCTCAGGTCCTGGACCTTGGGATAGTCTTGAATTTTCTCCTTCTTTCACACCCTACATCTAACTGTCACAAAACCCCACTGACTGTATGTTCAAGAGACATTTGGAATCCTACCATTTCTCCTCATCACTTTTGTGCTTATGCATGTTCAAGTGTCTGCCAAATCTTGCCCAGATTACTGCAGCAGGCTCTCACCTGGTCTTCCTGCTTTTACTTTTCTCTTCCCTTAATAATCTAAAGTAATGTAGCAGCCAAAGCAATACTTTTATATATTTTTTTAAAGATTTTTTTGGGGGGGAGGGACAGAGGAAGAGAAAGAGGGAGAAAGAGAATCTCAAACAGACTCCCCGCTGATTGCAGAGCCCAATGCAGGACTCAGTCTCATGACCCTGAGATCATGACCTGAGCTAAAACCAAGAGTTGGACACTTAACTGACTGTGCCACCCATGCGCCCCACCAAAGTGATCCTTTAAAAACAGAAGTCAGATCATGTTAATTCTCTGCTCAAAATAACTCTATGAACTATTTCTCTCAGTGAAAAACCAAACTGTTAGAAACAGTTTATAAAACTCTTTTGTTCTGACCCACTACTAACCCATCGATCCATTGCTGGTACACTGGCCCTCACTTTCAAAGCTGCAGCCAGGAAGACCTCCTTACTTTTTCTCAATACAGCAAACACAATCCCACCTACGGACTTTGCACTTGCTGTTTCCTCTGCCAAGAATGTTCTTTCTCAGAAACCCAATTTATTCTTTCCCTGATCAAATGTCTCGTTATTAGAACTACCTTCTCTGGTAATTTTATAGGAAAATATATTGTACATTTCCTGTCTGAGACCTGAAATTATCCAATTATCCAAGTAGCCCTCTTTCCTTTTAGTGGGAGATGGTTTATAGAGATCACAGTTTGGACAAAAGATTGTCATTCTTAGTAAGTTGATCATAGTTTTTATAATTTTCCAATAAACAGCACTAGAAAATATGAATGTGTGTTCTATCTATCTATCTATATCTATCTATCTATCTATCCATCATCTATCTACCTACCTACCTACCTATCTATCATCTATCTATCTGTCATCTATTATCTCTCTACATAAATATAAATATGCATGGAAAAGTTATTGATAAATATTTTAAAAATAAAATATCTGATTTTACATGAAATTTCTGTTCATATTCAGTATAACTTAACCTTTCTTTTTTATTTGCATATCTCCTCTCCCCCACATTGAACATCCTGAATTGCAAGGATACTGGGGATGATAAAATTAGAATTGTTGATTTTATCCTACATTACACACACAGCATCTTTAGAATAATAATACCAACATTAGCACCAATTTAGTTTAAAAAGGAGGTTTTTGCAAATGCTCTACCCATTCTGTCTTATTTATTCACAGTTGTATTATACCCAGTGTCAGAACATGCAGACAGAACATTCTATACTCTCTTTTTTATGTCCCCATTGATTTTGATTCTATAGGTAAATCACTAATCTCTAATCTCTACCACCAGTTCTTATGTCAAGGTCTTTGCAGTAATTTTGGTTGTCTAAAGGTCATTATTTAGTAAATTTTGAGTTAAGACTCATCAGAAAATCATTACCTGAGACCTTGCATGCTGGTGACAAATTTTCTGTGCACTGTGTAACTTGGCAGTAATCTTGACTACATATAAAATCATTATCATTTCTTTTTTCACTTCTTTTGATTTATAAAATGTTTCTATTTTTAAAAAAAAATCTTCTATTTCCCTTAAGATACTGGCTAGTTATTTGCTCTTCTCATTCATTATTTCAGACGCAATTTCTTTTTTTAATTTCTAATTCTTCCCTGATTCTATCACCCCATTTCTGAATTACACTGTTCTTTCATATTTCATTTCATTTCATTACATTTTCTTTGTTTTTTTAGAAAGATTTATTTATTTATTTTAGAGAGAGAGAGAGAGAGGATGAGAGTGGGAGGGAAGGGAGGAGGCAGGGAGAGAACCTCAAGCAGACTCCCCACTGAAAGCAAGCCCCATATGGGGTTTGATCCCATGACCCTGAGATCATGACCTGAGCCAAAACCAAGAGTTAGATGCTCAACTGACTGAGCCACCCAGGCGTCCCATTTTTTTAAAAGAAAGATTATTTATTTGAGAGAGAGAGAGTTCTCATATTCTAAATGACTTTTCCTTTGTCTTTTGATCTGTTTTGATGTACTGATGTTTTGTGGCCATTTCTTCCAACCTGCCTTCATTGTCTTTATGGATGTCATTTCTTTTGTCTCAGTCTGTCTTTCTGTCTTACAGTAATTTTGGATGGGAGTCACTTTTGTTGTATTTGTGTTTATGAAATTGATTTCATTAAATTTTAAGATAGCATTTCTAACTTGCATCTAAATTTCTCTCATCTGTTGTTTTTATGAAGAGTTGAAGAATACAGCAATTTATGTAATGAGAATTCCTAATTGATTCTCTCCTTTGATTTATTCTGTCTCCTTTTTCTTTTGCCTCTATTATTTTCATTTTGAGTTTTAGTCATAGACATTTCTCCTGAGCATAGATTATTGTCATGGAAAAGAGATTAGACAGTTCCCGGAGTTCATAGGATGTAGAATGCTCTACATCTTTGGACCTTATCATAGACAACAGGTTCTCACTCAACCGTACACCCTCCTAGTTTCGCTGCTATTCTCAAAATGATTTGTTGAGCTTTCATGTAAGTACCTGTTGGTTACTTGGTAGTTCTCAAGTTTTATTAGATGCCCCTTTGCTTCCTTATCCTATTGTCATGCAAACATCAGGTATCAGGGGTCCGTCCCCCCCACATGCTTGCATTTTGGTAATCATGAGTGTACATTGTCAACTTTTCCCCCTGTAGATATTGTCCATATCTTTTTGTTGCCCTATATAGTTTGCCCTCTTTCCAGAATTCTCTTCTCATTTTAATAAACTGAATTGATGTTACATGATATCAAAATGAGGAGAAAGAAAAGAGTTATAAATCTAGAAAAAAATATGATGTTTTGTTCAAAAGTTGTGTAATTTAAAAAAGTTGTGTAATTATGGATATCTGTGAGTATCTTATTTATTGATTGATTGATGTTATTTAATCATAAAACATCACTGACCAAGAGATTGGAATAAATTTGCTCCCTTATATAGAAAATAAAGTTAAAAATCTAGGAATCTCCACTACTGCTCAACTACTGGCCTATTTTTGTTCCTGTATTTGCATCTTCCTGGGGTTGAGGAGGGACTTACTTTGTTGTGAAGTTTGACAGAATAATAGAATGCTTGCATAGTGTCTTTATGTTTTCCCTCTTACCTGTGAGAAACACACTTTGTGTTCTGAGCTTCCATACTTTTTTATTTTATTTTATTTTATTTTATTTTATTTTATTTTATTTTATTAACTTCCATACTTTCACTTTTACAGAGGAATGTCCCCAGATGAAGGGGGTGGAACACTTTGATGTGTGAAGTTTCAGGTCTGACCATAAGCAGGTATAAAGACTTTACCTGGCAGGCTTCATGGAGGAGAGCAGGCCTCCCCACACCAGACATTTCTTTCCCACTCTGCCTCCATATTCAATTCTTTTCCATTCTTAGGCCTCCCCCATCTCTCCCCTTCTGGTCCTTGAGTTCTCAAAATGTTTTGGGCCCCCTTGTCAGTGAAAGGATCCTTGCGTATGTGCTGATCCGTCTAACACTATTCCATAGGGAAGAATGGAACACAGTGGGAGTCTGCGTTGCCTCCTGGTAGCCTCCTGCTGAGATCATTGCTGTAAGTAACTCAAGTCCTGACCGTTACTTTCATTTTGACATACCTTGATGGACCACTCTGACACCTGGCAATTTGGCCCCCTCCAGCTCAGTTCAGCTCTTGACAACTGGGTGGTGAAGGGGTTCAGGTCAGGTCCCCCCAGAATATGCCACTTAGGCACGTGGATTATTTTGAGCCGAAGGCGTTTGAGACCCTGTGGGCTCAAGATAAACTCTCTCCTTTAACCACACAGAAGAATCTAAATTGGGGGTCTTTGCCAGAATAAGGGCTATTACCTGTATCATAGGGCAAACAATTAACAAACATCAGCTCTTCTTCTCGTCCTATGAAAAACACTCCTTTCCTCTGAAATCCCAGACTCCTCCTCTCTTCTTAGTTCAGAATGACATATATACCTCATTTGCCTGATTGTCTTTGGAATTGCCATGTCTGTATGGATTCCCCATAGGTAGACCTATTGAATTTGATTTTCTCCTATTAATCTGTCTCGTGTCAATTTGATTCTTAGTCCAGCTAGAAGGACCTTTGAGGGGCAGGAATTCTTGCTTCTAATCAGGGGGTAAATTTTTCTAATTCTGGGTATCTGTCTTAAGAAGTCTACTTGCCTGCACATGTATGACATTCCTAGTGATAATCTGAATTTGTCTTACTTTTCTTTCTTCTTTGGTTTAGAACCCAAGTGAGGAGACGAGGAGTGTTATACATTGACCTCCTCAAAACCCTAACATCTGCCACATTGGGCTGAAATCTTGAGGAATAAACAAGTGAAATTTAGGAAACAAAATGATACTTGAATATTAGGATTTTGTTGGGCTGGGTACATAGGGTTAGGATTCTGGTAATTTATAGCAGCTCATATAGTGCATTACTGCTGGGTTTTACTGTAGTATAATAATTAGCTTTTAACTGATAAGGCCTGGACCAACACTTTTTGGCATTTGGTCACATGTGATTTTTGACTTCCGTGTATCATTTCGGCTTATGGCAGCTTTAACCACAATTAAGGGGTTGGTTTAATCTTGCTTGGGTTGATCGTAAGGAAGAATGTCCAGGACTCCCTAAAATCATGGTGTGTGGGAGTCCATGAAGGCCATGGAGGAACAAGTTGGGAATAAAGCAATGCCTGTACTCCCACCTCTTGAGAAACAGCTGTGGCAGAATAAAATGGTACTGAGAGCTTGGAATATGCAAAAGCTGAGGAAAATCAAGGTTTTAATCTAAAGATAGGAGTCACATAACCTGTTATTAGCTTTGTCAATAATAAATTTGCTTACTTTTTCTCCATCTGTCTTACCTTTTTTTTTTTTTTTCAGTTAAAAATTCCTTAATTTTTTATTCCTGGTACCACTACCACAATTTACAGGGCAATAAACCCCGTGTAATGAAAAAGACAAAGACAAAGCTACAACAGATAAAAGACCTCAGGAATGCACATGTCATCGACACTACATCGCATTAATCAATAGCTGCACTTTTTGCAAACTGTGGCTATGACAGTCCTGGACAAGAAGTGGTTCCTGTTTAAGCTGCAGTAACTTGCCTGACTATGGATCATTGGTCCTTCTGTGGCAGATTTTTACAGTTCCTCTAATGCATTTGGGACGACTATCTCAAAGTAACCCACGGCTTTCCTGACAACTCCTCCCTCTCTCTCCTGTTAAGAACGATAGCCTTTATCTTCTGAAAAATTTTTAGTACCTTTTGCTGCCATATCCACCACTTCACCACCAGATCCATAACCATGACCTAGGGACTGCCCAAGCTTCTTCCACCGAAACTGTTCCCCCTTCATGGGTCCATAATTTGATTGCTGTTGTCCACTATAATTTCCAAAATCATTATAGTTCCCACCACCACCATAGTTACCTCCAAAGTTTCCTCCTTCATGGTAATCATCCTATCCTCCTCCACCACCACATCTGCCTCCTTGGTTTCCATATCCTGGTCCACCACCACAATCGCCTCCTCTACTACTATAACCAGGACCAACACCACAATTGCCACCATCACCTCCAAATCTGTTATATCCACCATCACCGCCTCCAGAACTATCTCTGCTACCACCACCTCCACCACTGTAGCCTCTTCTTCCACGAAGTTCCCACCACGGCCAAAGTTACCACCACCTCTAGAGTTTCCTCCATGACCCATGAAGTTGCCAGACCAACCTCCATGACCTCTCTGTGATCCAGCAGACTGCATTTCTTGGTTAGAAAGGGCCTTTTTCTCTTCACAGTTATGCCCATTAATAGCGTGGTATTTTTGAACAATAGTTTTATAAACTGTATCATGATCATTAAAAATTACAAAAGCAAATCCTCTCTTTTTCCCACTCTGCCTGTCTTCCATACTACGGTTTCAGTCTTGCCATACTTTTCAAAGTAGTCTCTCAAATTATATTCTTCTGTATCTTCTTTAATACCACCAACGAAAATTTTCTTCACTGTTAGATGGGCACCAGGCTTTATAGAATCCTTTCTAGAAAGTTCTCTTTTGTTCCACTACACGCCCATCAACCTTCTGTGGTGGGGCACACATTGCTGCAACCACCTCTTCAACACAAGAGTAAATCACAAAACCAAAACCCCTGGAACATTTTGTTTGGGGGTCTCTCATCACCACACAATCTGTAAGTGTGCCCCATTTTTCAAAATGTTCTCTTAAACCTGTAGTTTCAAAGCTCAGACCAGCAATAAACAGTTTCCTCAACTGCTCTGGTTCCTTTGGATCATGGCCCTCCTCTCCCCACTGAGGTTCTTATGTGTAAGAACTACATTGACATTTATCTGTTTGGAAGTTATGTGTAACTTAACTGCATAGGAAGGAATCTCATCAAAATTAAAAATAGCCAAATAGAGCTGAAACTGAGTATGACCAACCATACATACCAAAAGACAAAATGAACAAAATGCCAGGAAGGGCATTTAAAGAAAGGCTCAAACTAAGAAAAGGCATAGTGCTTCATTCATTATGTAGTAGGAACAGACATTAAAGATGAATAAATAAATATGGTACAATTTAGTGGAGAGCATCACAATGGTACCTTGCCATTAGAATGTCCTATTCTTTTTTTTTTTTTTCAACGTTAAAACCCTGCCTGCTTTACGTGATGCATTTCACAGGACTTTGTTAAATGATGTTACAAGTATCCTTAAATTTCTATGATATAACAGAAAATTTGGTTGACATCTAATTAGGCAACATGAAAGTAAAAGCTGAATGAAAAGATTGAAATAAGTTGAACAGCATTTGTTATTATCTGGCACTGTTAATGTTATAAAGTAACACAGAACACATTACTATAGAAAGAAAAGAAAGACAAGATTTTTCTTAAGTCGAGAGTACTTATGTTTCCTAACCAAGTCTAAAACATGATTTTGGTAGTTTAGGTTGATTCCCTTTAAGACTGACTTTTCAATTTTATTGAAATATAAAATCACATATTTTTTATTTATATATAATTGTATATAAATTATATTATTTCTGTGTAAATTCTTCTCTGAGATTTTAGTGCTATTGAGAGATACACAGTTTGTGATGATTTTTAATAGTTAAAGACATTAAAACCATGTCAGATTAAAATTATGAAATCTGATGTGAAAACAGGGATGATTTTCTTGTTTTTACAACAGTCAAATTTTGCCAATACCTTTTGGTATTCAGTTTCTGGTACTGTATCATTTTTTATTAAAGTCCAATAATTATTTGGATTATTTGATGTACTATAATATACTCACTTAGAGGTAACTCAGTATCTCTGTCTCCCACTCCCCTCCACCTATCCTGTATATCCTGCAGTGTTTCCGTATTGATTGCTGGGATGCCATCCATCCAGTCAAGCAATTCAGACACTTGGAGTCATTCTTCAGGTTTTGTTTCCCTTACTTGTTATATGCAATTGGCCAAGCTGTTTTGTAGATATTTCTTATTAAATATTTCTTATTTTTTCTCACACTTTTCTATAGCCATTATCCATAATTATGTCATTATATTTTATCTGGATTACAGAAAGGAATTACCATTATTCTCCCTTCTTTGTCTGCCCCCTGTATTCATCCTAATCTATCTGCCTCCCTCACTGTTGGCAGAATGATCTTTCTAAAATATAAATGATCATATTAATCTTCTGACTGAAGCCACTGGTAGATCCTCTTTACTAATAATATGAAGTTACATTTATTAGCTTGGCATAAAATGCTCTCCAAAATCCAATACTTATCTACAATTCCAGTCCCATTCATCATTTTTCTCTCCCTTATATCCTATACTTTAGGTATAGAAAGCCATGTTTAGGTCCCATAAAATATACTTATGCCTTTGTACATGTTATATTAGACTGGACTTCTTTTCTTCCTCTGATTGACCTCAATTCCATTTGTCCTTTAAGATCTATATTAACTTTTTTCTCTTCTTTGAAGACTTGCCCTGTCATCCTAGCCAATGTCAGATGGTTTATAGTATTTGTCATACCTGCTTAGCTTGATTTTATTGAATTCCATCTCTCTTGAATTCTACTGGCTCATGGTTTATTTATATCTCTTGTCTTGCCACATTATCTCCAAATTCTTCTATCTCTGCTTTGGTCTTTTGGCTTATAAATTTATTTTTTGTCTTAATTTCTATTTTCATAACTTTATTATGGGCTTAGTTTTCATTTACTGTGTGAAGAGATTTTTCTGGCTGATGTTTTTTATGTGCCATCTGCCTTTCCTCTTTCCTTTCTCCTTTTGTCATTGGGACATCTTACGTTCCCTTTGGTTTCTTTGTGATGATTATTTGCCTTTGTCTGAGATGCCTTCTTCTTGGATGGAGTTGTTTATAGTGAGAAGGGGGTAAAGTTTAATTTCTGGCTAATGAGAATTGTCTGTGACACAGATTGTGTGTGTGTGTGTGTGTGAGAGAGAGAGAGAGAGAGAGAGAGAGAAAGAGAGAGAGATAGAAGGGGATAGAAAGAGGGAAATATCTTTCAGGCATCACTCTTCTCCATGCAACAGAGGTTGGAGGCCATAGCTGAGCTCACAGTGTAGTCTTCACCATGCCTCACTTACAGACTTTTCTCTGAAAATCTGACTTGTCAAGTGATTTTCATTGTTCTAAACAAGGAATTATTTGCCATTAGGTGTGTGCCACTTTCTTCCGAGTAGAATTCTTTACCACATTGTCTGATGTTATTAGCAGCAACAGGCATCCCCTCCTAATGTCTCGTGACATTTCTTTTTGACCATGATTTCTATTATAGTCCAGGAATGTAGATATCTCTTAATTTCATAGAAGATGATATTTGGGTTTTTCATCCTTGCTCTTCCAATCAGTTTTAAGTTATTTCTGAGAAGAGAAGTAAGTAGGTGATGCCATCTTTCTCTGTAATATTAAAATAAATGTGAATTCACTGTACTAAAATATTAATTTCAAATGGATTTCATTTTATAGACTGAGAATCTTGAGGATTGGAACCTTTATATAATATGATAGTATGTATATATACATATACACACACATATATTTTTATTCAACAACATTGCATGGTCTAGATCCTGCTACCTTGCAGAGTTTAATGCACACCAACTGATGAATGAGCTTGGACAAGTCAAAAGGATGGTGTCGCACTACAAGTTAAAGCCATTATAGCCAGAGGAAAAACCCTGCAGCACAGATACCAATTATACAGTGTACAGCATCTGGGGGTTGTCTGGGGGGCAGAGTTGGTTAAGCATCTGACTCTTGGTTTCGGCTCAGGTTGTGATCTCAGGATCAAGCCCTGCGGTGGGGCTCCCGGAGTCTGGAGTCTGCTTGAGATTCTCTCTCCTTCTCCCTCTGCCCCTCCTGCTCATGCTCTCTCTCATAAATAAACAAACAAACAAATAAATAAATAAATAAATAAATAAATAAATAAATAAATCTTTTTAAAAAGAAGTGTACGGCACCTGGGAATCAGTTTATTTTATGGGATTTACTTAACTGTAATTTTGTATTTTTTCATTTTCTCAACTTTAAGAATAACTATTTTTTTTTTTAGGTTTGAAAAATTTGTAAAGCCTTAAGCCATTCAACCCTAGAACCACAGTTCACTTTTCCAGGCAGACTTCCTTAAATACCAACTTTCAAAAGCATATTTGCCACATGTTGTCTCTGTCACTTTCTGAACTTTTAGAGAAAACATATTTTTTCCTCTGTGATATTGAGATACACAAAAGTCCTCCATTGTCCTGAGTTTTAGCAACCCTTTGATGAACTGATAAGAAATTATATTTTTAGACTCAAAGTGTCTATAAAACATGTGTCTTTTCTGTGGGGTCTTTTGATAGTATCATGGGCAGTATCAAATGTTGGTTAAAAGCCAACACTGAAATCAGACATTCTTGGTTTTAAATTCAGACTCCCCCACATTCTACTGACCTCATGCATGGTTTTAACCACCCTGTCTTGGTTTTCTTATTTATGAAAGGAGAATAATAATACCTATTTCATAGGGTTATCTATATTATTATTGCATGTAAATATTAAACACCAAGGTTAAAACATGCTTCCCTAATTCTTGCTACCTGAAACTTATTTACTATTGGCACTTTGATAATCTTTCACTTGGAAGTGATTTTTAAACTCAGGGTTTAGTTAATTATAGAAAATCTAATCAAGGCTGACGAGATTTATTGCTAATAATAATACTTTGCTTTTTTTTCTCAAATTCTTCAGGGGCTCTGTTCATTAAGACATTCTGTTCCAGCCACCCTCAATACTAAAGTGCTGGGCAATGCCAGTCTCACATCAAGTCATTGTTTCACAGTTTAAAACAGTTGTATTTTCTTTTTCTCTTCTTTTCTTTTCTTTCTTTTTTTTTTTTTTTTTGATGTTGAATAAGGTAGATGAAAAAGATGGGATAGGTAGATTTATAATTAAAAGCATATTTCTGTTTTCATAATCAGATATCCCTTTCAAACTTTAAAGTGCAAATTTTGAATCTTATAAAGAATAAGTGAGCCAAGTTCAGTATTATGGTATACTAAGAAGTATATTACAAATAAATTATTCCTATTGCTGTTCATAAAGAATAAGTGGCTACATATTATAAATAAATATGTTTATTTATAAATTTTATAAATATATTTAACACATACATTAACAATATGAAATATATAAACATTTTCTTTTTTAAATTTTTAAAAAGATTTTATTTATTTATTTGGGAGAGAGAGAGCACAAGCAGGGGTGGGGAGCGGCAAAGGGAGAGGGAGAATCAGACTCCCCGCTGAACAGGGAGTCAGATGCGGGGCTTGATTCTAGGACCCTGCGATCATAACCTGAGCTGAAGGCAGACACTTAACCGACTGAGACACCCAGGTGCCCTTAAACATATTTTCTATTAAGATCATTTATTTATGTTCTTTAAATGATACTATTTCATCATATTTAGACCTAAAAATATAATGTGTAAAAAGGCCATAACAATTTGCCATTTCGAAAAAAGGTCATGACTTACTATATTTTTAAATGTTTAATTCAAGTATAACATACATACAGGAAAGGACACATAGCATAACTCTACAGCCTGATGAATATTCACAAACTACATATTCCCATGTAACTAGCATCTGGACTAAGAGAGAACACTGCTAGCACACCAAAAATTCCCTTTGTAGATCTTTCCAGTCATTGACCCTATTCAAGAGTTACTATATACTGACTTCTAACCACATAGATTAGTTATAACCCCTTTTGAACTTTAAATACAAGGACTCCTTACAGTACATATTATTTCACACCAGTTTCATTCTCTCAATATTCTGATTCTGAGATTCAACCATATTTTGCATATTTTTTTCATTCTCATTGTTATATATTATTACATCATGTCTCTACAGTCCATTTATTTACCTCTTAAGCTGTTGATAGACATTTGGGTGGTTTATACCTAGGAATATTATGAATTGTGTTGCTATGAATATTTTAGCATAAGTCTTAAGGTCAGCATATGAACTAATATCTGTTCGAATGTAAAGTAGGAATGGAATTGCTAACTCATGAGGTGAGTGCATATCCTGCTTTAGGAGATACTACTAAATAGTTTTTCCAATATGAATGATGAGTTCTCCATTGGGTCCTTGTGCCCTCTTGACTGAGAATAGTCAGAATCATTTCATAGGCGTTCTAAAATCATTGAACTTCAAAGGGAAAAGTGAGGCGTCTTATCTTTTTCCTCCCAGGAGTCCATGCAAAACGTTTCCTTCTTCTCCAGAAATCTCAAAGGATTATTGGGAGTGAAAGTCCCTGGGGACAGATAACCAGTGTTATTACATTATTTCTTCAGAACAATAGGTGCATACTTGCCTTGCATTATCATAACTAAGAAGCTTCTTCAAACATTTCTTCGCAGTACATAGAAAATATGCTGAAAGGTGACAGTATCTATGTAATATCCAGATATCCAGGTAGATAAACAAGCATCAGGGAACTTTTAATTGGCACCTTTCCAGAAGTTATGCCTAGCCAGGCACCCAGATACAGATGGAAGTACCCAATCTGTTGGATCATTCCCAGGCTATATTTATGCTTGCTTTATTCAGCAAATATCCATGAATAGCATTCGATGTAGCTCACAGAATGCACCAGCTTGATATTTATGAATTTCAAAAATTCAAAACAATAATATGGCCAAAGCTAAAAAAAATTACTTAAAATTTTAGATGTGCAGTTCTTTCCAAATTTCTCCAAGAATAAATTACTGATATTCTATGCTAACAGCAGTGTTTGCTCTCAAATAAAGTTTCCAGGAGGTTACATCATATCCTCTCTTATTAAAAATACTAGCAGAGGAGAATGAAGTGTGGATAATACCACATACTAAAGCATTTATAGGAATTATTTATATGAGGATCAGGAATCTGGTTCGTTCCTTCATTGACATGTTCTATTTTGGCATTTCACCTCACACTAACCAATGAAGACATTCTCTTGCTTTTGTATAGGAATTAACAAGGTTTTCAGTTTCCTTTATTTACTTTAATCAGAAGCTCACTCTGCAGTAAGAGATATGGTTCTCTCCCCCTTCACCTTGCTCCCGTCTTCTTTTCACCTTTCCAGGATGTTGAGTGGTTGTGTGTTTGGGTCTAAAAGGACTTTCTTGCTGCATCCAAATAAGAGCTATGCTGTCAATAAAATGGTTGATGTGCCTTTGGTTAGGCATTGGTGGTCTCATAAAAAGTCCTATGTTAGATATAAGTTCAGAATATAGTTTCAGTTATATATGATATTAGAGAAGATGTTTAGTTATTTTATGATACAAAATGTGAGGCAATTCTCTTAGCCAAAGCAAAGTCCCAATTTTGAGTTGCAGAGGAGACAATGGGCTATACAAAGCAGAGAGGCTGAATGAGGGATTCTGTGGGAACAAGAAGTGGGAGAGAGTTGGGACCTAGGGCTGGGCAAAATTAAGTTTCAGAGGTAGGCAGCACAAATGCATGGATGGCAGGGATTAATTTAAGATTCACAAAATCCTGATATATAGATATAAATAATCAGGAATGTTCACTCAATATAAAGTAAACTTTTTATTGAAGTAAGTCATATGTGAAGGAAGTCATATATATATGACTTACATAGAGATCATATATAATTTATACACATGCATATGTATTTTACACACACAAAGTCAATGAAGCGCCACAGCACGAACACACCTGTACCCGGCATCTAAATGAATTCTCGGAACGTTATCAGCACCCCCAAAACCATTCCTGTGTTCCCTTTCAGTCACTACCAGCCCACTAGAGCATAATAGATTAGTTTTGCTTGGTTCTGAATTTCATACACTTGAATCATCCAGTAGGTACTCTTTATTGACTAACTACGCTTAACATTACATTTGCCAAATTCGTTTGAATATGTTGTATTTGCAAGTTATTCGTTTTTGTTGCTGTATTGTAATCATTATATGAGTTGTTAAATTTGCCTTTTCTTCTGTTATAGACTTGGAGTTGTTTATTATTTGGGGTCATACAAAGAATGAAAAGAATGTTCATTCTTTTTCATAATTTTAGTAAACATACTAACTCATTTATGATGAGTCTATGCCCAGAAGTGGAACTGTTGGTTATAGGGAATTGACTTTTAGGCATGATGTGGGGCAGGGATTAAGATTTCTTGTTGTCCATATTGGTGTAAAATTGATTCAGCATCGTTAATAAAAACAGCGTGCTTTAGCCCATATATTTCAGGGTTGCCTTTGTCATATGTCGAGTGGTTGAATGTGCGTGGGTCTGTTTCACTGTTTCATTTTTGTCGTTTCTTATGCAGACACGTTCCTTCTCTGTTTGTTGATCCATGGTTGGCCCTTATGTTAGATATACTAGTAGGGTGTTAATGCAATTTCCCAAACAGTTAAGAGCACCTGTGAAATTTGCATTTCAAACCTGCCAAATCATAAGCTTCTCCCTTGGTAAAGACATTTTTTAAGAAAATTAGACCACCTAGATAGTCATTATTAAACTGTATTTTCCTCCCTCAAAATGTATATTGGTTAAAGATCACCGTCTCTTTCTAAGACTGGTTAGGCTCCTTTCAAGTGGGTACGTTTTCCATAGTGACTCTGAAAGCATTGTCATCTCTTATAAAATTACTCATGCCATTTTTTCAGGAATTCTCGGGGTGCCTGGGTGGCGCAGTCGTTAAGTGTCTGCCTTCAACTCAGGGTGTGATCCCAATGTTCTGGGATCGAGCCCCGCATCAGGCTCCTCCACTAGGAGCCTGCTTCTTCCTCTCCCACTCCCCCTGCTTATGTTCTCTCTCTTGCTGGCTGGCTGTCTCTGTCAAATAAATAAATAAAATCTTTAAAAAAAAAAAGGAATTCTAATGATTTTCCAGAAGGGATAATAGATCATATCAACTCACAAATTCTATCAAAGACCAGTTTTAGGACAATTTTCTTTCTTATAAATGTTTTTACAGCAAACACCTATGCACGCTCAGTTCCAGACTCCTGTACAGAAATGTTCTCCTAGATTTTTTTTTTTAAGATTTTATTTATTTATTTGACAGAGAGAGAGACAGCCAGAAAGAGAAGGAACACAAGCAGGGGAAGTGGGAGAGGAAGAAGCAGGCTCCCAGTGGAGCAGGATGCGGGGCTCGATCCCAGGACCCTGGGATCAGGCCCTGGGCATAAGGCAGATGCTTAACAACTGAGCCATCCAGGCGCCCCCCCCTCCTAGATTTTGAAATTGTAGACAGGCTGACTTCTTTTTTTTTTTTTTTTAAGTTTATTCTAACTTTAGTCCTCAACCCAGTCATTTACAATTTTTAAAATTTTTTTCCTCCTCCCTTTCATTAAAGTGACTGCAAAGCTCATGATTCAAACCAAGTAGAATGATATTGAAGGATTTTTTAATTATCCATATGTTCAACATTTCCTAATATTTCAACCAAATACGAATTTAACAATCTGGCTCTAAATTTCCAAACACAAAAATAATTTATATGAGGAAAATAAATAATCATCAATAGATAAATATTTTGTCTAACTCACTTTTACTTCATAGTCACTATCATTTAAAAATAAGATGTGAAAATAAGTCAAAAGGAGTGGGAGAAAGTAAGACACGTTGTATATACTTTTCTTACTCTCACAACTTACTCCTAGGAACTCTACCATGACTCATGAGGATTTTTTAACCTGTGAAAGGATTGTTTTGGGGTGTTATTAGAAAACATCTATTTATATATTAATTTATTTTAAAAGCCCATTTTATGGGGTAGTGATTGGACCCTAGGTAGGTATTCTCTATTCCCTTCAAAAATGAAAGACATCATATTAAACAAAGATATTATTTTTGCTTTAAAACTTCCTTCAATTTTCTTATGATAATGGAAAAGTCAAATTTAAATGTCTCTCAAATTAACCAATAAAGCACTACATTTATTTCTATAGTGCCGAATTCTTGATATGCCTACTATTAGCATGATTTTTACAATTGAACTGGTGCAAACAGAGAGTAAATCAGTCCTATAATCTCCAAACATGCTCCCTGGGCCTTGCATCTAAAACCATCTGGACACTATGACAGCATTCTATTTATTACATACAAAAGCCTGGATCCTGCCGATGCATAAACAGTAATTAAACACACAAGCCAATCATGCATGCCAGATCGGCTAGAACTATCCTCTGAGTATCTTAGAATTTCCATGCCAATGAGCTTATTGAGAAATTGGCTGGTGATTAAAGATTAATGATTTATGGTTGCAAGTGAGGTTCATTTGGTGCTTACTGAAATATGTTTGACAGCATCTTTATGGTTTTTCCAGAATCCATAGTCTTAGAGGTAATTATTCTTAAGAAAATACCTCAATTTCAAACATGAGTTTAAGATGCCATCATATAAAGTTTTATGCCTTCTTGGATAAGCAAGTTTACCTTTCTATACTTTCAAGTATAATTCTTAAACTCTACATGTTGGACCTAGGAATTGTTTAGGGTTTTTTTTTTCTAGCTTTGCTTCTGTAATTCATATCTTCTCTGCCTGGTCACAGCCTGTGCTTAAATCCAGTGGACACGATGTATGAAAAAGAAGTATAGTAAAGGCCCTTACGAAGAAGCTTGGTTTTACCTTTGGTTAATCAACATTTTACTTTTTAAAAATGTTTAGGTTTTTAAGAATGTGTTGATTCCCACGAGAAAGTAGGTGTTGGGGAGAATTATTCAGTTGAATGTGAAAATAAACCAGTTGATGGAGTTGAGGTTGAGGAAGAGCTCATAACTTGTGTTTCAGAGTAGAATAGATTCTTGAGTGCTACACCCTAAGAGCTTTTGGAATCTGTTAATTCACTCATAGCAACGTAACACATAATTTCCTTTATAAATGCTGTAAAGTATAACTGAAAATATGACTGACCCCTTCATAACCTTAATGGTTCTATAAATACAGAACTAAAGTAATTTATAAAGCTGTTAAAATTAATTCTGCCATTAAAATAAACACAGTACATTACATTATTACTGTAGTAACCTAACTCTGAACTTCTCTGAGTCAGCAAAATGAATCAATGGTGATGAATGATGATCACTGCTGAGCGGCGCATGGATTAAATGCCTGCCTGGTCAGGAAGGCACTTTCTTCCAATACAAACAGGCTTGTCTTCATTGACTGTTTTTTTTTCTGGCCTATGGACATTCCCTTCTGAGAAGTTGTTTGACTTGGGAGGTTAAGCCTTAGAAGGCCCACATTTGGCTGAAGCTTCTTCCCCTCTTCAATTTTTCTTCAAATTCTCGGCCTCAGCTTTTATTCATGGCAATATTTTGTACAATGGCAATGTTTGTGCAGTTTCCTGGATTTAGCCTGAATTGCATTTCCTTTAAGAGGTGGGTGTGTGCTGCAAATATCCTTAAAACATAGGTTAGTAATTTTTTAATTTTCTCAGTTTTTACCTCTATGTCAATGCACTATATTGTCAAGGCCCTTGCAGGAAGGTGGCAAGAATGCCCTGGTTTCTCTACTCAGCATGAAATAGATATAAAAATAGCTCAGATAAGGTCCACAACCAAATTAGAGTTTCTGCCACTTTATTTAATGAAGACTTCTATTTTTCTCAACAATATCCATACCCTTTTAAAACTTCACTATTGGGACACCTGGGTGGCTCAGTAGGTTAAGTGCCTGCCTTCAGCACAGGTCATGATCCCAGGATCCTGGGATGGAGCCCTGCATGGAGCCCCACGTGGAGCCCCCGCTGAGCAAGGAGCCTGTTTCTCCCTCTGACTGCCACTGCCCCTTCTTGTGCTCTCTCTTTCCCTCCGAAAAATAAATAGATAAATAAATAAATAAATAAATAAATAAATATCTTTAAAAAAGATAAATAAAACTTCATCGTTTTGTCTGTTGTTTCTGCTCCAACTTTATTAGGTTAATTTTTTTTTTCTGGGCCCTATTTTTCACAGTAAAAAAGAATTAGTACTTCCCTAGAGATACCAGAGAAGAGTCTGCCAGTAAATAAAATGTGCAGAGAGATGCAGATAACATTAACTAAATGACTCACGCTGAACCCAAACTGATAGTGCCACCATTCAAATTTCTGCTTTGGCAAAATTTTCAATAATTGTGTGACCTAGACCTTAATGGTTACTGTCCAGTTGTTGAAAGCAGAAATACTAACTCTCCAAATCATAGCGCCTACTGTGCACTCTGAAATAGTTTGAAGCAATTCCAGAAAAAAAATATAGAGAGAGAAGAGTATAAAGAAGGCAGTGAGAAATCCTGAAGAGCATGGATGTTTTCCATAATGAAACCATGTAAGCTGCCAAATCAAACTCATTCAGACACTTTTGTATTAAGTATCAATAAAGTGGAAAGTGAAGGATTATTACCTGTAGTGTAGGTAGAGAACTCTTAGATAAAGCTTGATGTAAACTATGAAATGGACTATGCCAGTCCATTGAGCTGATGATTTGGATAAATAAGATCTGAGAAATAAAAGAAGTGAAAACATTTTAGTAAGCAATACAATCCAAATAAAAAAAATTCTCAGAAGGAATGTTGATAAAACATATTAACAACTTTAAAAGTATTCATGTGTTTTGACCCCAAAATTTATTTTCTGGGAATTTCTCCTTAGAAATCATGGATGCTATAAAAAATTTAACTAAAAGGATGAATACAAAGGAACCTTTAAATATCAAAGAAAATTGCAGACAAAATAAATGGCAAACAATAGACAGCCATTCAAATGTTGTTGAAAGTATTTAATAATATGGGGGAAATCACATAATTATAACTGGAAAAGTAGGTTACAAAATATGCTGCATGATTTTATTTTTGTTGAATATAGGTGACAGAGACAAAACATTAAAATTTAAATAGTAATAACCCCACTGTCTATTAAAGCTGAGTCCCTAGAATGGTCTTTTAAAATTTTTTTAAATTTCATTTTGCAAACTGGTATGTAGGGATGTGCAGAGGAGATGCTGAATGAATGAGAAGATAAGGCTCCTCAAGAAAGTGCATATATCTACTCTGAATGTGTGTGGGGAGGCTGGGGAACCCATAAGTTAAAATAAGAAGAGAGTAATAGGGCCAATGGCAGTTTTATGGCTTGAAGAGGAAGGGAGGAGAAAATTTAGTGGAATGAAGCCTTATTGATAAGAAAAGATGACTAAAAAGGCATGTAAGAAAGCTCTAGAGTCCTTGCCAAGGTTATTTGGAGTTGGTCTTATCTTCTTTGTAGTTGTAGCAAAGTTCTGAACCTGGTCATGAGGTGACCCAGTTTTATTTAAATCAATCCACTGCCTACATACATTGTGAATGCTGGTGGATTCCTGGGTGCATTTCTATCGTCTATGTTTGTGGTTTGTATTCTCAAGTTAAAATAAGCATGTGACCCCAAATCTTCTTAAAACTTGTAATTATATTTGTCTTTAAAATATAGCCAAACAAAACGATGTTGATTGATCCTAATCTGATAAGATTAATGCTAGATGTTTAATGGACATTCAGAATAGTTCAATTTCCTCTCTCTCTTAGCTTTTCATTCATGAATGAAATATGCACTTTAATCTTATACTACTTTGTGCATTTGGAGGTAGACAACAGAATAGAGGCCTAATAGCATATACTAAGTAAATCATGTTTTTTTTTTAAACCCCTAACATTTTATTTTTGTTTAAAAAACCTGATTAAAAAGGTCAACTCCTTCTTGGAGAAGTGGTTGAAATATTTTCATTAAGTAGCTTATTCTTATCTTGCCACTTAATTTAACAGATGAGATCATTGAGAACTGGAGATATAAATCTGCAATGTGTTTGGACTGACCTACTTGATTGGTTTCTTAACTCCAAGTCCAAGGTTTGCTTTTACTGGGTGTCCTTTCCTAAAGCTCTTAGACCAAGTGAATTTATTCAGAATGCTAAATAGAAAGATGACAAGTTCAGGAGTGTCCCTGACTTTATTATTATTATTATTTTTTGCTTGTGACCTTTTTTCTATTGATCTATTATCTATTGTGAAAAATGTATAACCAAACATATATCTTTCCTTTTGATCTGGGTTTGATGAAGCAACGCTGGTTAGCGAAGCCATCATGCTCTCCTGAGCCCTGGATGTTCTAGGTGACTGATTCAAGATTGGTGTCTAAACATTTTGGGTTCCTATTCCCATATCCCAGCTTCAAGTAAAGAAGTTTTGCCTTTAACTGTTTTATATATTTTCTTCCTAGTAGTATTTGCACAAAGGTTTCAATGACTTAAAAACTAAAAAACCAAAAAACCCAAATACACTGTCCTAGGTGCTAACGTTATTAGCCTAAGTCATAGTACATGGCAGCTTTTGTTGCTTGAATTATACTTGGATGAGAAACTCTTTCAGATGTTAATTGTTTAAAAAAACTGTACATATTGTTTTGCGTTTTTCCATTGCTCTATAAAAAGCATGTATCATACATGTATCATAATCCAAGAATAAAACTTAAAAAAATGTCTCTCAGGGTAGCATAAAAGCCTTTCTTAACAGTGAGGGAAATCTTGCAAAGGGGGAAGAAATGGTTTTCTCTTCTCAGTTGGTCAGTTTGTCTTCTACTCCCTATGTTATTGACATAATACAGATTTTCTGTCACCTTGGATCTGGTATTTTTTTGTCCCTGTGTCTAGTCTGGTTAATCCCTTTGGCAGATGACGTATTATTTCTTTACATATGATGAAATATATTTAAGACAAATATACTTTTCAACTCCCACCATTCCTACCACACTGGGCCAGAGCCCTGCCATCTCTCTTTTGTGCTATTGCAATCACTTCCTCACTGGTTTCCCTCCTGTCCTTTGACCTCACAATCCATTCTTTTTTTTTTTTTTTTTTGATGTTTTTTTATTACATTATGTTAGTCACCATACAGTACATCCCTGGTTTCTGATGCAAGGTTCGATGATTCATTAGTTGCGTATAACACCCAGTGCACCATGCTATATGTGCCCTCCTTACTACCCATCACAATCCATTCTTAACAAAGCAACTAGAATGATGCTCTCAAAAAGAAATCAGATGATGTCAGTGAATGGTCAGAAACTGCCAGTAGTTTTCCAGCTCAATCATAGTAAAAATCTAAAGTCTATCTACCACCCTTATCCTCTCCCCAATATATTTCTCGTCTCCTAGCTTGTCTCTGTCATGCTGGGAGTGTTCCCGCTGCAGGAAATTTGAACATGCTGCTTCCTTCCTAGAAAAGCTCTTGCCTTAGAAATTCCCATGACTTGTGCTCTCATCTTTGTTCAGATATTACTTTCACAGTGAGGCCTTGCCTAACCGCTCTATTTAAAAAATCCATTTCCATTCCTGCATTCCTTTTCCTATTCTCTTACTTTGTTTCCTATGTAGTAATTATCAATTTCTAGCACAACATATCTTACTTATGTTTGTATTGTGTCTGTCCCACCATCGTGTAGTTTACATGAGCACAAGATTTTTTTGACTGTGTTGTTCACAGATGTATTCCCATGTCAAAGTGTAAGGACTCTAATATAATACTGAATAAATAATGTGTTAAAGTTTTATTCAAATCATTAATGAAAGGACCATCAGGATGGTAAGAGCAGTAAAACATTTGAGAAACTGAGTGTATTAGGCACTGAAGAAGGAATGATATTCATAGCTTAGAAATAAAACTGGTTAATGTATTTTAGGACAATTTAATATAAAGTTAGAGAAACATTTCTATCAGTAAAAAAAAAATCGTTTGTGTCTCTGCTAAACAAAAATCTGCAAGTACCACATAATTTCACAGCACCTGAGCTATAGTCAGTACCAAGTAGTAAGTCAAACAAAGGCATGTTTACCTAGATAATTAAATAATCCTGGGGTGTGTCTGTTAAAGAATATGCTCCAATATGACCTTGAAAGGTCAGCAATTTTTCTTAAGACTTGAATGTCCAGAAGAGTGATTGCCATGTGGTACATACTCAATAAATCAATGAAGAAGGCAAAAATGTCTGGGTTGGAATGATAGAAAAATCTGCATGGAATTGCTGTTTTCCTCCCAAAATATGATACCGCTAAACATGGATTTTGTATCCAGTGAAAGAATCAGACTCAAAATTACTTTGCAATTAAGGACAATTATACACTTTAAAATGTATTTTGACTCCCCGCCCCCCCCCCCCCTCC
>NW_024427107.1:31707210-31751630 GCF_017311325.1 Ursus maritimus | reverse complement strand
CCCCCCCCCCCCGCTTCCTGCTGAGTGTTAGCTGCACTTCATGACTACTTCCAAGGAAAGTGGAAACTACATTTACAGTGGAGAAACCTGGCAAGCATGACCTTGGCCAGTTGACCAAGGTGAACATTGTTGGTGATAAGTCATGTTGGTAATATGTACTCTTCATAGGCTGTGAGAAGGGCACTTCACCTCTATGCAGTTCTTCCTAAAAGTCTTTCATCTTAGTCTCACCTTGAGAGAAACATCAGACAAATGCAAATTGACAGATATGGTACAAAATACCTCACTGGTATTCAAGAAATGGTCAAGTTCAGGAAAAACAAGGAAAATCTGAGGAATCATGACAGACTGGAGGAGACTGAAGAAACAGGACTACAGAGTGTCTTGTGGTGCCCTGGATGCCATCCTGGGACAGAACAAGATTTGTGGAAAAACTAGTGAAATCTTAGCTGGGTTAGTAGTAATATGCCAATGCTAGTTTCTTCTTTTTTCCAACATACCTTGGTAATGTCAGACGTTAACCATGGGGGAAACTTGGTGACAGGTATAAGGGAGCTTCCAGCTCTTTTGGGAATCTGAAACTAACGTAAAAGTTTATTTAAAATGTGTTCTGACATTCTTAGACACTTAGATCAACCTACTAGAAAGCAAAGGAAAGGACGTAGAGAGAGAGAGGGGAATAAACAGTACAGGAATCAATACTTGAAGGCAAAATTTCAGAAAATTTTAAATGTATTTTTTATTATCAAGTGGTAAATCAGGGTAAGATTGCCTTGTGTCTTCAGATCTTCCCATCGGATTTCAGGTCTTTTAGCACAATGCTCGTTAGTGTTTCTTCCTGGAGGAGGAGACTTGCCTTCTATAACCATATGTTAAACAGAAAATTAAAAAAAAAAAAAAAAAAAGATTTCACTGCCAAACAGAGAAGCACTGGTTTGAGATGGTTCTGCTCTCCAGAAGCTTTCTACTCACAGTCTGTGATTGTTGTTATCTGGATATTTCAGGGATTATTTCAGCAAATTAGGCATGAATGCTCAAGATAATTGTTTCAATTATCCACCTCTCTTTGGTTTCTATACATACATTGTGCTTCGTTTTGTTGTACTTGGCTTTTGCTTGGTATCCTAAGTGCCAGAGTCATTATGCAAGCCTTAAGAAATACTTAGAATCTTTACACACTCTTATCCGTTTCCAAATCACAAGAAACAACCGTCAGTTTAGTCAGTGCAGTGTGTGTGTGTGTGTGTGAAGTGTGATGGAAAATATTATAATTTGACTTCAGGGAGACAATTACTCAATTGATTTTTGCCCTTTACTCTTTATTGCATTGGCTTGCTTATTAAAATTAAGTATGTTGATAAGAGTTGATTTATTATTTTACCAGGATCTTATACATATGAATATAGCCATTCCTAGATATTATGAAGAGACCCATCCAACTTACATATTTCTCTATTATTATAATCATATTTTCATTTCAGATATGATACTTTTGGCTCCCCTAAGAGAATTGTATTTCATTTGCACAGGGCAAAAAATCATCTCTGCCCCATTAATTAATATTTTAGGGTATTAAAATAGCACTATTTTGGTCTTAGTCTTGTTGAAGCTTGAAAAGGCAGGTAGAAATCTGCAGGTGATAAGTACCACCACCTTCTAAATAAGGTGGCGGGACTGGCGAAGGGGATGTATGAAGACTGGTTTTGTGGACACTAGCCCACGTGAGGTGGGAAAGGATTGATGTTTAAGTGGTCTGGGGTCAGGAAAAGCGCTTCTTTAGACAAGCTATTGCAATGCTGTGACATGACCCCCTCCGGCCCACGCCCATGGAGATGAATACTTTGCTTACTAATCACTCTCAGTGTGAGAGTTAACCTGTGTCTCTTGGGGTTTGGGAAGCATAGTAGACAAAAGTCTGAATTGCTCTTATAGCAAGCAGAACTCAAGGTAAGAGTGATAGCAGAGCCACCACAGCACAGAATAGGCTCTGTGGGAATCAGCTTGCTTGCACTGGTTGTGGATCCAAAGTGTGGGACTCCTTGGAACCAGATGTGGAACAGTGTCCTGGTCAAGTGAGGGACAGATGCAGACCCTGACAGGGAATTTTAAGCAACCCGAAGAGGAGGTTGCCCTTTCTCATGACAGCTGCAGTCAGCAGTCAGCAGTCAGCAGCTCCCCAGAAAGGAAAGCTACTGAGAACAAAGAGTCTGCTTTAAACATCTGGTCAGGTCATGGGAAATGAAAACCAGATTAGATTGGTACTGGTCAAGCGTAACTTTGTCTCTCCCTCCCTTCCATCTGTCCCTTCCCTCCTCCTCTTCAGCCTTGGGGAGGTCAGAGGAAGCCTGAAGAGCAGAAGTGGGGAGGTAGCTACCAGAAGGGAGAAACGAAGCTAAGGAAGCCCAGCTTCCGACCTGCTGGCCTGAAGCTGTTCCAACGGGGCGGGACTTTGATGTCTAAATGAAGTTGGGAGATTTTCCTCTCTTCTCCTCCCCTCCCCACTCCTTCCTTTTCCTTAACTTTCCTTAGCTGACTTTTTCTTTCCTTTTAAAAAGCAAAGGCCTGGAGATAGAGGATATTGAACCTCAACTGGAGATTTACCTTTAAATGAAAGCTGCAGTTTATTTATTTTTGTTATACAGGACTGGGTATACCACTCATTGAACCTGGAGGCTTTTTTTTATTACCTGAGAATGAGCAATTGGGTTTGCACTGGATCCCATCCAGGGGCAGGGGCAGAACCTGTCCCGCAGAAAGGGTTGGAATGGGCAAAGGGAGAAAATGAAGTTCTGTAAATCCCCCTGCTAATCCTACCCGTCCATCATACTAATGACAGCCCTCTGCAGCGTGTTCTACTTGGCATATATTACTTGGAATTGGTTTGGTCCTCTTCAATCCAGTATTCTATAGAAACGTCATGCTTAATTTTGATCTTTCGGTACAACTGCCTGAGGATGTTTTTATATTGCATATTATGTACATACTGCAATTTTCAATAAATAAACTGATCTTTAAAGACTTATAAACCTTACATTGCTCTACGTGGGCCTTACGCACACCACAGTTGTGTTACATGATTGTGTATTCAAAATCCGAGGTTTTTTCTTATAAGGTAGTGATTATGAAAATGTATTCTTTTTTGCTTTCTTGCAACACAGCATTGTTAGTTTTTTCATTAACTGCTGCCAGCATAAATCTCTGCCCTTTAGCCAGGGTAAGCTTTGGGCTCTGGATACTTTACTTTTTATTTTTTTCCTTTCTTTTCTGTCATTGTTCACAGGCTTAGCTCAAGGAGTTGGAATACTTTAATACCTATTCAACTAAATAATACTTGTATACACTAGGGCCTGCTTGATACCAATATGCTCAGTTCTAATTTTATTGCTCTTTTGATACTTCAGAAAAGTGAGTTTAGTGTGTGCCCCAGGGGTATCATGGAAGGGGCAGCCGGCGAGGGTCGCCCGTTCTTATTTCCAAAATTGCAGCTCACCTTTTGCCTGTTTGGCCTTTTTGGTCACCAGGTATAATTCCTTTGAAGGAAGAGGTCCACAACTTAATAGATTGTGAACATCATTTCTTTTTTTAAAGACTTTTTTATTTTTAAGCAATTTCTATACCCAGCGTGGGTTTTGAATCTACAACCGAGATCGAGTTGCACGCTCTGCCCACTGAGCCAGCAGGTGCCCCGAAAACCATTTCTTTAGAAGTAGCTTGAACATTTCATTGACTCACCTTTTCTTTTGCCCTTCAAAATCTGCTAATTATTAAATAGCTTTCTGTAGTTTCCTTTAACTTCAAGATGTTTTATATCCAAACTTTGATATTTTTTGATATTTCTTTGTAGAGTTTTTTTTTTTTTAAAGATTTTATTTATTTATTCGACAGAGATAGAGACAGCCAGCGAGAGAGGGAACACAAGCAGGGGGAGTGGGAGAGGAAGAAGCAGGCTCATAGCGGAGGAGCCTGATGTGGGGCTCGATCCCAGAACGCCGGGATCACGCCCTGAGCCGAAGGCAGACGCTTAACCGCTGTGCCACCCAGGCGTCCCTCTTTGTAGAGTTTTTAATGGCTAACTCAGCCCTGTCACTTAATGAAAGAAGTCTTTTATCTTCATTTAAAAAATAATGTACCAATGATTCTTTCAACTACTTTAATTGTGCTTAAAAGAAATAACTAAATTGACTTCATTATATTCCTTTCAAAATGTAATTTTTGGACATCATTTTGTATTTTCATCTTATTGTAAGAGTAAAATACACGCTCACTTGGGGAAAGTAAGAAAAACAAATGAAAAGAAAAGAGTCATTTGCAATACTATAACTTTGAGAAAAACCACTATTAATATTTCAGTGTGTAATCTAGTGTTTTATTTGAGTAGTGTCATATTCAAAAAGCATTGAATTTTGCCCTTTTATTTTAATTTAGCATTTGAAACTTCACTGAGCTTCATATTGGGAAAAATTGTTTTCGTTTTTACATTTTTGTGTATTGACCCTCAGTAAAAAAGTATCAGTCATTTTGTAAGCATTATAATTTTTTTAAGACTTACTTATTTACTTTAGATTGTGGTGGGGAGGGGCAGAGGGTGATGGAGAGAGAGAATCTCAAGCAGACTCCCCGCTGAGTGGGGAGCCTCACATGGGGCTTGATCTCATGACTCCGAGATCATGTCCTGAGCCAAAATGAAGAATTGGATGCTCAACTGACTGACCACCCAGGCGTCCTGCATTATCATTTTTTAAATGCAAGAGTTCTTACAGAAATGGTAAAAAGCACCATCCTTTTGATATGTGTTATTAGGTTAATAAATAATTTTAGCAATTGTAATTAAAATCTCTATAGTATTTCACTGTTTGGAAAGTCTGTCATGTAGAGTCATCTATAGAATTTATATATACATACTCTCTGAATACAAATTCTATCATTTATATGATGTTTATATGTACACTGAATTTTTAAATATGTTTATAATTATATCTATAATTCTGTTTGCCTTCATAACAACATAGTCATGTTCTAGTCATAGTTTTATGATACACTGCTATTGACCCAGACAGCGTGGCATTTTGCTCAGGAAAAAATAGTAGGTAAATAGGGAAGTGTGTGGATAATAGTAGGCATAAATTGTGGTCTAAAGGCCGGTATTGACAGAAAAGAGAGAAAAAACAAGGTCTTTGAGTGATAACATAAGCCTAGGTAAAGTTTAAGAAACAAGAACCAAGAAGGATCTGATTTGGGGAAAGTAAGTATTGGCAGATTTTGAAATGAGGAAGTAGTGGGAGTACGATAAAACCAAAGAGCCAGGCCATGATAGCAATTCTATTGAAAAAATAAAGCTCTGTGGAATGTCATGAGCAAGAATGTGAGAAAAAATCAGGACCTGATAGCTATTTTGGGCATGGCATTTAGATTTAATACATCACCATTGACCTGGTTGGACTGGAGTAGACACATACTATATTCCCAACACTTTGGGACCTTCAAGGGATCCAGCCTACTGTTTCAAGTACCTATTGTTAAAGAAGGCCAAGTGTAAGTTGTGGGTACCTTTTCTCTCAAGCAAATGGGAAGACATAAGCAATTTCTAAATAAGGTCATTTGCTGGGTGTTGACTCAGTGGTTTGTGGGAGTCAGTAAGCACAACATCAGAGAAGGCAATTGTCTATATCCTTGCCTATGTTCACTACATCCAACTGTACATTGAACTTCATGTTCAGTGATATGTTGGTAGCTTACAATTTTCTCTGTGATGGGAGTATTTACACCACAGAAATGAGCAAATACTATAATCTGGCCTTTCTTTTCCTTTCTTTCTTTTTTTCTTTTTTTTTTCTTTCTGAGAGATCTGGTTCATTATCCTTCCACTATGCTGCCCCTTATATGTTATATATTCATTTTCTGAGAGGGGGTAGTACACCCAGGAGATAGTTGAATAGGATTTAGATGAAGCAAGCCTTTGAAACTCCAGGACAAATTTCCAGTAGGTTCAAATGTCATGACACCACAGGGACTGCAGTGCTATTCAGTGAGCTACGGAGATGACCTTCCCAACAAAATCTGTATCTCAGCCCTTCTTCTTACTAGCCAGTCTCTTCTTGTTTCTGCCATCCCACATTGTCCTGTACAGTTAATAATTCCTGGATTCCGGGGAAGTCTGTTTATGGGCATTGGTCTATCTCTACCTGTTCGTCTTTCTTCTATCTATCTATCTATCTATCTATCTATCTATCTATCTATCTATCATCTCAATGTTTATCTCTATATATTCTTTTTAAAATCAATGGAAGGATCAACAAAAAATAATAAAAATGCTTACTGATAGAAGGAAAGAAAAAGTTGGAAGGATGGGGACAGAAATGAAAGAAAGATTTGTATGATTTGTACCTTTTTACAGATCTGACTACAGAAACATGTCAACATCTTACTTAGATATAAACAAAGTTAAATCAAAAAGGAGAAAGAAAATATAAAATTTTAAACAAACTGAAAACAAAGAAACTAACTATATGAAGAACTGTGAAGGATCTGAGATTGTAGCCAAGTTAGACTGCCCCAGGCCCAAAAATCCTGGCTGGAGATGTGACATTCTGGGACAGAGACAGAGGACTTTATAACTCACTGCACAGCCAGAAGCATGAGCATCACGTTTGCATTAGTTCTTGCCTCCCAAGTCCCATGGAGGTGATAATGAGGGGTCCAGGGGAATGCAGCAGACACGGTAGGTTTCTGACGCAGAAACTTAGAGTAGAAGAAAAGTAGAAGGACAATATATTTTGATCAAGAATATAAGGTTCAAATTCAAGATTTATGTGATGCATGTCACCATATCAAAACATTAAAAATTGAAAATGTCAGAACCATCTCAAAAGATAAAAAAAAACTTGACAAAATTTAATACCAATTTATGTTAAGAATGCTAAGCTATGGACTCTGAGAAACAAACTGAGGGGAGGGGGGTGGGGGAATGGGATAGGCTGGTGATGGGTAGTAAGGAGGGCACGTATTGCATGGTGCACTGGGTGTTATACGCAACTAATGAATCATCGAACTTTACATCAAAAACCAGGGATGTACTGTATGGTGACTAACATAATATAATAAAAAAACATTAAAAAAAAAAAGAATGCTAAGGAAGCTGGTAATAGATTAGAACTTTCACAAACTGATGAAGGTCATTTCTCCCTATTTTTTTGGTATTGTCGTATATATATATATAGATATAGATAGATATAGATATATGTCATATATATGTATATATATATAATTAGATATAATTTGTTATAATTTATTTAAGGATTTTTGTGTTGATTGTTCATGAAGAAAAATGGTCTATAGTTTTCTTCTTGTAGGGTCTGTGTTTTTGGTACCAGTGCAAGGCTGGACTCATGAAATGAGATGGAAACATGTCTTTATTCTTCCATTTCTCAGACATTGTATAAAATTGGAATTATTTCTTACTTAAAAGTTTGGTAGAATTTCCCAGTGAATCCTTTTGTCCATGAAGTTTTGTTTGTAATAAATATTTTTTACTATAAATTCAATTAAAAAGATAAATACAGGTTATACAGGGTATTTATATTTTCTTGAATAAGAATGTGTCTTCTAAGCAATATGGTTCTTTTATCTTTTTTTCTTTGTTTTTAGAAAGAGAGAGAGAACACAAGTCGGGGAGAGGCAGAGGGAGAGGGAGAAAGAGAATCTTAAGCAGTCTCCACACCCAGTGCAGAGCCCAACATATGGCTTGATCTCACAATGCTGAGATCATGACCCTAAGATCATGACCTAAGCAGAAATCAAGAGTCAGTCACTTAACCTACTGAGCCACCCAGGTGCCCCAACATGATTATTTTCTTAACTTGTTGAACTGATTGGCATGAAGTTGTTCATAAAATAGCCCTATTATCCATTTAACATCTGTAGAGTCTGCAGTGATATTTTCTCTATCCTTCCCAATATTGGTGACTTGCATATTATCTCTCTCTCTCTTTTTTAATTCATCAAGTTAGAATGGTCTTTCCCTATGTACTTTCTTATTTCATCATGGATTCTTGAGAAGTGTGTTTAATTTCTAAACACTGCAGATTTTTCTGGGTATTCTCTGGAATATTATTGTGTTTCTAAAAATGTATTTCTTAATGCCAGTATGCTCAGAGAACATACTTTGAATGATTTCAATCTTTTAAATTTATTGAGATTCACTACATGCCCAGAATATGACCTATCTTGTGAATGTTACATATCACTTGAAAATGATGGTGATGATTTTTAAATTTAGTTTTTTAAATGTTAATGAAGATAACTTGATTCGTTGTGGTGTTATATAATCTACAACATATTAATTACGTATACGTTTGTCTCTATTATCCATCAGCTCTTGAATGCTCTATTTCGTTGTTGTTTTATTTTTTTCTCTTTTTGTTTCAGTTTGGATAATTTCCATTGACCTTTCTTTCAGTTCACCAATTCTTTCCTCAGCTCTGTCAAGTACCATAGGTCCATCAAAAGGATTCTTAATTTCTTATATAGTGTTTTTCATTTCTAGCATTTCTTTTTAACTTCCTATGAATGTTTCCATCTCTATGTTCAAATTCCCCATTTATTCCTGCATGTTTTTCACCTTGTACCTTACATGATTTAATATATGAATCATGGTTACCTTGAAGTATTTACCAAATATTTTCAACATTTTGGGTTGTTTCTGGGTCTTCTTTTTTGTCGTTCGTTTTATTTATTTTGTTTTACTCTCTTCTTTTCCTGGCCATGGGTTATGTCATTGGCTTTGCTTTTGTGAATGTCTCTAAATTTTGATGGGATGCTGAACGTTATAAGTAAAAGGATAACAGAGGCTAAGATAAATAATATTTACATTTATAGAAATACGTACCCTGTTCTTTTTTCTTTCCATCAGTGGGAGAGGATCAGTGTTGTATCTATCAGTCTGAGCTTGAGCTAACTGAGTTTGTCATTGCCAAAGTTATTTTCAGTGTACCAGAGGTTTCAGATTTCTTCAGTCGTGTGCTGCTATTACCTTGTGCAGAATATGAGGCCTGAAAGCCCTTTGAACCTGTGCCCCCAAAGTCCAGTTTTCTTAGCATTCTCACTCTTCTCGCAATGGTAGCAGAACTTAGCTTCCTATCAGTCCAAGATCCGGGCCAAAGCTGTTTTTTTTTTTTTTTTTTTTTTTCCCCCCCCCCCCCCCCAATTTATAGAACTGGTCATGACTTCCAGTACAATTAGTGTGCCTACTGGGCTCTATTTGGGTCCTCTCTTTATACTACACCCTAAGAACACTTCAGCCTGTAAGCTGGGGTAATTGTAGGGCCCTCTTCATTTGTCTGAAGTCATAGTTCTACAGTGTTTGATGTCTACTGGATAAAAATAGTCATTTCCCGTATTTTGTCTGGCTTTCTAGCTAGTTATGGCAGAATGGCAATTCTTATAACAGTTAATATTTCAAAGTCAGTGTGAAAGTTCTATTTAAGAGATATTTTAAACAACCACTTCCATACATTGCAAGAGTTATACTTATACTAGATCACTAAAAAATTATGTACTGAAGAATTTCTTTCATAGGATGGTGATTTGACATTATATTCTCAACATTTCTTGAGAACTGATCTTAGTAGTGGTCACACAAGGAATATTGGTACTTTTTTTTTTTCCCACAAATCTGTGCATGGAAGAAATTGTTTTCAATGACCCATCACTAACTATTACCTTGTGCAGAATATGAGGCCTGAAAGCCCTTTGAACCTGTGCCCCCAAAGTCCAGTTTTCTTAGCATTCTCACTCTTCTCGCAATGGTAGCAGAACTTAGCTTCCTATCAGTCCAAGATCCGGGCCAAAGCTGTTTTTTTTTTTTTTTTTTTTTGTCCTCTTCCATCCCTCCCCTTACAGGCAGTATGTGTGGTAGCAGAACTCCTCAGTGTATTGCACATTGATCAGTGTAGGAGGGGGATGGAGAAGCAAGTTTCCTGTCCATCCCTAGTAGGTCCTTGTCACATTTGAGTAAACATAAATACAATCATAACCTTCCTAAATTGTACTTATGGCTAATTTAGTTAAATAATGATTGCTGGATGATATATTTAAAATAGTCTGAGGCAAATTCCTAGTGCCTGGGCTTCTACATTGCTGAAATTATCCTCACTTTTTAAAATGGTGTGCTCATTAAAGTGCTTGTTTTCTCAAAAAGCTTATGGAGTATAATTTTTATAAACAATTAGTGCAATGAAGAGGAACAAAATCAGCCGACAATACCATGTTTCCAAACACGAGTCTAATGAAAAATCTCAAATGATTTTATTGACAAAAATTCTGGAGGTATTAGAGCTTGCTTCATAAACTGAAGTTAAATTTATAGTGCCAATGAATAAATGAAATTCCCAGTTGATAAGCAATTATCATAAGGGGAAAAAGCCACTGTAATAAGTGCCAGTTGGCAAGTGGCACCCTCGTTGGCAGTCTCTGTCAATGCTACAGACTGAATCAACATCCTCGCTGAACTATCATCTCACCCATAGAGGTGTTCTGTGTACAACATGGTTGACACATATTTTAGGAGAGTCCTGGAATGCTCTTTTGCTACGCCTATTCTGTATCTATTCTGTGAAGACACAATGAAAAATAAAGAGGATTGCACTTCATTAAAATATATTTTGTGTCCAGAAACCCTTGTGTGTCAACTCTTCCAATTTCATTGACATGTTTGATATGTTTTTAAAATGGTAACATTACTACAAACAGATTTACATTTAAAAAACAAAAACGAAAACAAAACATACTTTACTTACCCAGAAATCCTAGGCTAAACTCATGCCAAAATTGCAGGAGCACATGCTTATTTTACTGAAGTTAAATCAATTTGAGTTGCTAAAAACTGTAGAGAGTAGTTGTCACCCTGAGAAACAGTAGCTGAAAAGCTTCCAGCAGGAGGAAGTGTTTTAGAAACAAGTTGAGTCTGACCCAAGTGAATAGACTCTAACCACGGAACAGCTGAGCTGCATATTTGTAATATTGTGGGAACAGTTTCTAGAAGAGTAGGAGATTCTGCACAAGAAGGGGCAAAAGAACTTGCCTCCTAGAAGGTAAACTGAACTCCAAACTGATTTACTGAACTCAAAAAAAACCCCTTTACTGTGGTAAGTTGATATGTTTACATGTTTGCTATAAAGACAGTAACAGAAGGAGAAAGCTGCCTTTTCTTTTCTTTTTTTTTTTAAACCAAGCATAAACATGCCATTCCCAGATGGTTCCTTCCAATATGTATTTAACACCATCCGTACTTTATGTGGGTCAGAACCCTGTGGCCAGGCCTCGTATCTGCTCTTTGTACATGGACGTAACCTGATTTGTTAACATTGAGTAGATATTTGTGGAAAGAACTGGAATTTTGGTGACATCATTTGTGATTGTGTCCTGTATCTATGTATCCAAATTAATTAATATCACCTACCCTTTACTTAGACATAGCTTTTTATTTAATATCTTTTAACTTGTGTACAAACATAAGATGGATAGAAAATTAAGTACACACATATACCAGGAAAACTAAATTAAAAGAGATAAAATATAATAAAATATATTATATAAAATATAATATTAATGAAAAATATTTTCTTAGAAGGGTAGGAAATGCTTTTTCTAACTTCTATGCTTAGTGATCATCTATTTCATACAGAAACAACAAAAAATGTACGGTTATTGCAATGCTGTTTTATAATTTTTTTCACCCAACAATTTGTTAAAAACATCTTTTTGTGACCATATTACACTCCCACAATAGCATTTTGTTGTTTGCAGTCTATTTTATGGCTGTATTACCTCTTATTAAATACCTCTTCAATTATATGTATATGTATTTGAATTTTGTAAATGATTGGATGGACATTTCTTTAGCTGAGTTTTTGGATACGTTACTTCTTTAAGCTAAATTTTAAAATGAATGCAAAATATAACATGAAATTTTGAGTCTACATTAAAAATTCAAAGGTTATTAATAGGTCTTAAATTGACCCATACTTGGATAATCCCTCTTTTATGTCTTTTCAAATTTATCCTTTAAATTATTAGTATTAAAATTATTCCATTGTACATATATTCAAATGTGAAAGTCTTAAGGACATATGCCATGTAACTTTCTTCTTTTGTACCTAACACAGTACCTGGTACAGAATACCTAAATATTAAAAGCTGGCAATTATTTGTTTCAATATCACTGACGTCATCTGGGAAATTAAATTACTTTGATTGTAAGAGAAAGTTAATGCGTTATTGTTTAGAAAAAAAGATATTGTTTTAAGATAAAAATGCATTGTTTTTAGATTAAAAAAAAAAATCTGCCCTAGCTCTCTCATCCTGATTATGGTCAGGTTTTTGAAGAATTTGAAAGCTAGAGAAAAGCTGAGTTTTAGTCAAGATCTTAAAACACAAATCAGGTAAGATGTGACCTTGGCCACTTAGCAGCTTGAGAAAATTGTTCTGAACATGAAGATATCCCAAATATCTAAAAATCTTTATAATTTAACTTATTTCAGGCAACTCTTTTATTTTTTTTAAGATTTTTAAAATTTATTCATTTGAGAGAGAGAGAGAGCATAAGCAGGGGGAGGGGTAGAGGGAGAGGGAGAAGCAGACTCCCTGTTAAGCAGGGAGCTGAACATGGGGTTTGATCCCAGGACCCTGAGCTCATGACTTGAGCCAAAGGCAGACTCTTGACCGACTGAGGCACCCAGGTACCCCTTAAAGCAACTCTTTTAAAATGTTCTATTATGTTTCTTTTTTCTTGGTAGTGTATATTGTCATGGATATATATGCAGGTTAAGGTGAAAAGGTGGATATGGATTATTATATACTAGCTCCGCTTAGTGAAGGTATTTTGAACACCTACCATATGCAGGATGTTAGGTATTTTTGGACTTTCTAAGGATGAATAAGCTATAGTTGTCAACATGGTTTTTAACATAGTTAAAAAGGTAGGAGAAGCCATAAAACTATGGTATAAGGTAGATTTAATAAAGAAGTAAAGACAAATATCATCATGAATTGCAAGAAAAAGTGATTAGTTTAGTTCGGGAAATTTAGGATAAATTCCAAATCAGAAATGTCATTCATGTTAAAGAATGGCTTATATTATGGGAATAAATAGGAGTAGAGAGAGGGTTGCCACATAAAATATAGTCCTTTCAATTAAAGTTCCATTTCAGAGAACCAGTGAATATTATTTTAGCATGAGCATGCCCCATGCAATACCTGGGACATTCTTACAGTTCTTAAAAAATTGTTCATCTGAAATTCAAATTTAACTTGTGACCTGTATGTTTATTTGCAAACTCTAGCAACCCTGGAAGGGATGAGTTAGAAAAGACTGAACTGTGTTATAATAAGCAGGAGGTTGGGGAAGAGCAGGGATTGTTTTGGGAAATGCACATCATTCAGTGGCGACACAGGGAAGCAACGCTGGTGAGTCGGTAGCATCAGAGGAGCTAAGTTCAGGTGCAGGGGTCCAACATAGATGAGCTGAATAATGTTGGACAAGTTGAAAAACATGTCAGTTTTGTCTCAGTTTTGTTCTTCATTAATGTGAATAATAATTACTACCCTCCTTATCTCACACAGTTATGAGATGGGGTACATAACCGTATTTGATGAGTTATGGAAGCATTGCAAATTTTAGTTATCATCAGTACCATAGCATGAGGGGAGGAGGAATAGAGACATACTCCTGAGTAGACTTTGATTTCTATTTAAAACAAGAGAAATTAAATAAAGTTTATATTAAGAAATGATCTGTAGAATTTTTTTGACAATTGGTATTACACAGGCACTGACCAATTGGAATAGAAACACTAAAGAATCAGATTCTTCTTTTTCACACTGGCCTGTCTTGTGATACACCTGACTTTCCTGTATAGTGTGCAAGCACCAGAGATGGAATGCGAGAAGAAGGAAGACGCTAAAAGGTTATTTACAATTTACCATCCTGACTCATTTTTTCACTTCCCCAAAACTCCTACTGGTAACTAGTAAACACAATTTTTGTTTTCTTTTTTTGATTATGAAAATATCACATTTGTAATAGAAAATTCAAAATACAGAGAAGCAAAAAAGAACATGATTAATCAAGAAGTAGAAACACTGTTTGATAAAATTAACAATCATCTAAAAAATGTGGAGAACTGACATCCTAAAAACAACAACTATAGACACACACACACACACACACACACACACACACATTACGTTAAAATCTCCTACAAGTAAATGAAACAGAACACTGTAAACAATCAGTTAAAAATAATGAGTAGCTCAGTCTGTTAAGTGTATGACTCTTGACTTTGGCTCAGGTCATGATCTCAGGGCTGTGAGACTGACCCGCCTCAGGCTTGCGCTGGTCATGGAAACTGCTTAAGATTTTCTCTCTCCTCCTTCTGCCCCTGCCCACTCCATGCTCATGCACACTCTCTCTCTTAAGAAAATAAAAATTTAAAATCAAAAAATTTTAAAAATGGCCAATGTTATTCATAAATAACAAATGCAGGGTAGAAATAAAAATGACCAGTAAATATATTAATAGTTGTTAACCTCATTACACATATATAAATGCAAATTAAAAAATAATTTATGTTAAGATCAGAAAATATATGAAGAAATTATAGTATCTTTCTTATTAAATATATGGGAGAATGGGCAATCCCTTACCTTAATGATAGGGCAAATTAACACAGCATTTTTTGGAGAATAATTAGAAGTAGCTACAAAAATTTTAAAGGCACAAACCCAAGTAGTTGATTATATGAGAGTCCATTTCACAAAGAAAAAAAAAAAACACTTGAATAGACATATTTATAAGAATACTGTCTGTATGGACGCCTGGGTGGCTCAGTTGTTAAGCGTCTGCCTTCGGCTCAGGTCATGATCCCAAGGTCCTGGGATGGAGCCCCCCCCCCCCCACGTCTCATTGGGCTCACTGCTCGGTGGGGAGACTGCTTCTTCCTCTCCCACTCCCTCTGCTTGTGTTCCCTCTCTCTCTCTGGCTCTCTCTCTCTCTGTCAAATAAATAAATAAAATCTTTAAACAACAACAAAAAAAGAATACTATTTGTAACATTAGTGATAATAGTGAAAAAAATTGGAAATGGCCTAAATGTCCATTATAAAGAAATATCAAAATTAATTGTGACATATCCATACACTCTCATGACATAATGGTAATAAAGACTGATACAGATCTGTATGTGTTACCCTAAAAGGTGATTATGAGCTCTTTAAAATGAAAATAAATCTTTATTAATACATATATTATCAAGATATATTATTATGTTATATATTGTATATAACATGACATTTTTAATATTCTATCATAGGTATATATTGGGTTATCTTAAAAATAGAAAATGTGTGGGTGTGTATATGTGTGTATGCATGCGAGCATTTATACATGCAAAATAAAATGCTTCCTGGGGCTGGATGATGAGGAAGTGAGGCCCTAATGTTACGAGGATAGAAAGAAAAATAGCTTCAGGAGACAATGAAAACAGAATCTTAAAAATATGACATCTTTTTCAGCAGACATGTGAATGGGACAGGATGAGAAAGAGGACATTATCAAAGACGACCGAAGTTTCATGGTTTGACTTTTATAGAAATAAGGATATCTGAGGTTGTAAAGAAAAGCTATTGAGTTTTGAAAAATAAATAGGCTTATGTTAATGTGCATGTGGCTCTAGATAAAATAATTGACACTAGAGCTTTGTATTGGAAAGCCATCTTCATAGAAATTACATGCATGTGAACTAATAAGTTTGCAATAGAGGCGAAAAGAATATCGAATACAAAATACCTAGAAACTTCTGGCATTGGGAAATGCAAGAAAATCAGAAGTTTGGAAGCTGGAAAACTAATCCTATTTATCACCTCTTACTGCTGTTTTCTCCCTGCAGGTAAAATTATGATCTTGCTGATAGGGTCCCCATTATTAGAATGCAGAATATCTTTGAAGCTTAGCTGTACATGTGGACTTCTTTGCTCAATGTTGCCAACCAATCAAGATTGTTTACAAAATTTTGAAAACATTTAGACATGGATAGCATATTCCTCATTACTTCGTGACAGTTGGTATATTCTCTTATAGTTTATATGTATATGTATTGACTACCTGATAACGACTCCTTCAATGATGAAAATGTAATTTATGTATCATACTTATATGGCTTAGTCAAGGCTTAAAATGTCTGTAATTAATAAACTAAAAAGAAGAAAACACCATCTTGTGGCAACTTCTTCAAATTACCATTAGGCTTTAAAGACAAATTCCAACCACTCAAATGGCATGGCTAAGCAATCAGATCCTACATAAATTTCAGTATTATAGATTGCATGAAACCATATAAGAATAATAATGATCTGAACTAAGGAATTATTTGCAATAGGTATAGAGAGGAAGAAAACGCAGACATTTAAGAAGTAGTTATTGAACATATTGAAAGAATTTCAGGTTAAATTCCCAGTCTCCATCATGGGGGACTATTAGGGTCTCTAATTAGAATAGAGAATATAAAAAAAAGATTAAGTTTCTGAGACATAGTCAGCCAGAATTCCTTGTTGAAAATCCACGAGAAATGTCCAGCTAACTGTTGGATCCTGAGCAGGCAAAGTTGGGGTGGGGAGCTAGGGTTGGAAATGGAATTCCAGATGTCATGGCCATCAGCTTCAGCCACCAGGGAAGCTGGCAGGGTCAGAGTGGGAGTTTGTAAAACAAGAATAGAATAAAACATACTACACAAAGCACTGACAGTAGAAAAGCCATAATCTAATATCAGAGATAGAGATGAACTATTCAGGGCAAACCCAAATATTATATGTAATACCTAATACTGTTTATTTTGTCCTATGGCTGCTCTTTTATTGAAAAGCTTTTATCTGTTATTTCGCTCTATGATAATCAGTAGTGTTCAGAATCTTGCCCTGTTTATGTCTAAACTTGTTGCTTAACAATTGTCTTTTTATAGATAGTAGAGTGATTTGCTAGGAATTCCCACAAAGACTATTAATTTCATGCATATGTATATTGTATTTCTTATTTTAAAGGAAACATTAGCATTGAATTTCTGTAATATCAACTCTTTGTATTTTGCCCACGTTAAAGTTAAAGCCCAGAATTTGGAAATATGTTATTTAACGTAAAAGATACCAGCTTACTGCAACTTACTTTATGTGACAATAATAAATGCACCAATAGCAAGTGAGCGGATTCAAAAAATATTGCTGTTCAACAAAGATATTATCTATAGAAACTGCTTTTTTGTTGAAAAAAAAAAGGGAAGTTTCACCAACCCATCAAAGGAGACAATGTGTATGGAAATACCTATCATAGTACTTTCTGAAAAGAAGTAGAAATTAAATTATATTTATAATTGGCATATTACTGCAATTTTACAAAATTCCAAATTTCACAAGATTTTATAAATACCACACAGACATGCAAAAAAATTCATTTTTTTCATAATGTGCATAGCCCAGGAATGACAACTGGTACCAGGACTGTTCTGTCACTGTTACATATAATTTAATAGTTTTCCTTATGAACAGTGAATTTATGACTAGAGAATATGATTTAATGTTTCTACATTCAACAGAACTTGTCATTTTCAGTCAACTGGAGTGTATAAAAACTTCACAGATCTTGAATTGTTATTTTGAAAATAACCAATATTAGCTTTGTTAGACAAAATTCCAGGCCGCGAAGGACTTCTTCCATAGAGACTCAGGTTCAAACACAATTATTTTCCATGGGGCAGTTTCTAAGGCCATTCCTTACTCATTTTGGTCATTTTAACCAAAGCTACCAGTTTTCGTCCACTGTGTGACTAGAACTGGCTGTTTATTTGTCTAGATTATCCAGATTATTAATTTATCAGATAAGTAAAAAATATCCATTCCTTTACCCACCCTCACCCCCCAATATCAAGTCCATTGCATACATACATGAGTAGAATCTCTATGACTAAGCCATTGCTTAGTTTATCTGGGGCTTCATAAATTAGAAAACTGAATTTGTTGTTAGGGTCGGAAAGATGTTCTTGACTTTGAAAGAGTCTAATAATGATAATTATGCTAATAGTCTATCTGGCAATGAGCTGGGACCTGTGTGTGCCTTGCCTATAACTTTATAGTATCTTGAGAGGTACACCATAATAAGCTCATATTAAAGATGATGAACTGAGATTCAGGGATGGGACGTGACTTCTACTAAATATAATTAGCAATGATGGAGAACAGATAGGGAACTTGGATTTTCTCTTTTCAAACCCAAATCCAGGGTCAAAATAGTACAGAGATGGCAAATTTTTTCATGTGTGCTTCTTAGTAGATGTGGTTATTGAATGAATGGACCAAGCAGCTAATTTATCTAGAAATTCCAAATATTTGAAAGTTCTGAATGATGTTCATATAAATCTCCCCTTTATGATACATCAGCTGTTTTGCAAGTCCCTCTCTTAGAAAAAAAGAAGTATGGGTTATTGTATATTCTGAAATGTGGCATCTCTTAAATTTTTACCTTTCTAATCATACATTAGGAATTTCTGGGTAACTGCCTACTTTTTGTAAGTTTTCCTATTAGCATGACTGTCACTGTACTTCGAAGTAAATTCAAGTAAAAGAGTGGGAAATTCAAAGACTACACAATTAATTTTTTCCACCAGCTGCTTGTGGCTGGCTAGGAAGATTACAATTGGGAAGGAAGCCTTACACTCTAGCTGGCCCCACAACAATACAAGATGATAAAGAAAATCAAGTACTACAATGAATCAAACATCTGCATATTTTAGCTACGATACAAACAATCGGACAGCAGTGCCTTTGTTTGTGAATAGAGAAAAGAAACAAAATTCTGCCTCAAATGAGATGAGATGGTGAGTTTATCAAAAGTAGGAGCCCTGCTTCAAAGATTTGTTATATTGTACCCACTTAGTAGTACTGCAAAAAGTGGAACGTTTATTTCAACTGAGTTTGCCTCCACCTTTTAATAAAACATGAACACCGTGTGCTCTTTTCATTAATTTTTTCCAAAAATGTGAGATAATGCAAGAGGGTAAAATGAAATGTAAAACTACCCAAAGTTTAATTAAAATGCTTCAAAAGGAGAACTTTATTAATATTTAACTTTCCTCTTCCAGCAAAGATTCCTGGCACATTGAAAACATTTCAACCAAGAGTGAAAGAACTCCTTATTCCCAAACTCATGATAATTATATATTTGAAATATAGCATTTGCCATGTCATATAGCAGATGATAGTTTAGATCATAGAATTTATCCTAAAATTGTAAATATATTTGCAAAGTAATTAGCTGGTTGTCCTCTGAGTTGTGGATAAGATAGGCCATTGTAAACCTAAAGGGATGCAGAAATAGGCATAAGAAAGCATATTTCTATTATAGAAGATTAAGTATATTTCAGGTCCCAATTCTCTGCTCCCCACCATATTTATGCTCTTTCCCATGTGCCTTTTAGGGTCACATACCACCACCACCATGAATCTAGATTAGCTTGGAACTTGCTTTGCTCAATGGGATGTGTTTATATATTATTCTGGCAGATGTGATGCAAAAGGAGATTTGGAAATGTATTTGTGCGTTTCCGCTTGTCTTTTGTTCCTTTGCAAAGGAACATGTCTGAGCTAGTCTGTTGGGCGGATGAAGATATGTACAACAGAGACAAATTGTCCAAGTATTCAGCTGAGGACATTGTTTATGAACCTCTAGTTATGTGAATGAGACCAGGCAAGGTCATTAGAACTGTCTAGCTGACCCACTTCTGACCACAGAAGCAGGAAGGAGAGTAGTCAAGATCAGTCCAGCCCAATCCAAATCAGATGAATTCTGTAAACTTTTGAGCCAAATACGTGTTTATTGTGTTATGTCACTGATGTATTTTGGATCTCTGTTACTCAACATTATTGTGGCAATAGATAAATAATATATCTACCTAGAGCATTAAGAAATAAAATAAAATTCATCTTCAGGTATTTCCCAATGGAACCATATGACATTTATTATATGTGGGGAGGAGACAGCACTTACAGCAGATAACAGAGAACTGACCTTCTGATTGACGGAACTCTGTTCTTTGTCTCTTCCCATCATAACCACTTTTCTTTGAAACATGGATGTTTTTTCCTTTGGAGGGAAAATAAAAAATAGGAAATAGTTTAATAGTACCTACACCTATCCTGAAATGATTTATCACTGCATTATTCCTTCAGGTGTACGTGTGTGTGTGTGTGTGTGTACGTGAGTGTGCATGCATGTGGTCTGCTGCCAGAAACACTTGTACTTAATTCAAGTAAAACAGATACAGGGGAGTGTCAAAGAAATATTGTCCCAGAGAAATTAAATAGGCAAGGAAAACTTTCTTCGATACTATTTAAATACAGGAGAGGTCAAACTCGGATCTGCTGAAACAAAAGATGGGAGAGTTTTTTTCGTTTGTGTCTTTTTAAGATTTTTTTTTTTTAAAGATTTTATTTATTTATGTGACAGAGAGACAGCCAGCGAGAGAGGGAACACAGCAGGGGGAGTGGGAGAAGAAGCAGGCTCCCAGTGGAGGAGCCTGATGTGGGACTCGATCCTGGATCGCCAGGATCACGCCCTGAGCCGAAGGCAGACGCCTTAACGACTGCGCTACCCAGGCGCCCTTAAGATTTTATTCATTTATTTGACACAGAGAGAGAGAGCACAAATAGGCAGAGCAATAGGCAGAGGCAGAGGGAGACGCAGATTTCCCGCTCAGCAGGGAGCCTGAAGCAGAGCTTGATACCAGGACCCCAAGATCACAACCTGAGCCAAAGGCAGACGCTCAACAGACTGAGCCACCCAGGTGCCCCAAAATAGGAGAGTTTTTAAAAACTGGACTGAGCTAGTGGACGAAGGTTGGAGGACATCAGTGGAGACGTCGGTCCGTGTGATTAGGCCGTCTGTATTTGTTAATTGACATCGATCTTGATCAAAGTTAGACTCCTACCTTCTTACAGAGACTGGGAGACAGGGATGCTATCTTTCTTGATAGTTATATTTGAAAGGGAGGACTTCCAGGTCCTAGAGAAAGAAATTCCTGGGTTGTAAAAGTGGCAAGAGCTGGGAGAAGATTTATAACTCAAAGGGGCTGAGAAATAATTTACAATTGCAAGTTTTCTAGAGTCAGTGCTCCAAGAAAAAGGAGGTCTGGGCCTATCATTGGGGAGAAACCCGTCTAAAGTTTAGTCAGGCTGAGAGAAATGTTAATGCTGTCGTGGTTGGAAATATGTTGGAAAGGAACGGGAAAATTATATTAAGCTATGTTCTGTCTTTTTCAATTTGGGTACATTTAGCCTCTCTGTTCCTTCTTCTCTTTGCAAATTAACTACATTCTGTTTGGCACAGGATGACTTTTTCTGCTCATTCAGCATTTCCTACCAGCACCCTCAGCTAGCGTATGACTTTTATGGATCAAGAATTGACACTAGCCCTGACTCGATATGTACTGTTGATTCTTGTTGTTTGTGGCCGTCATGTCTTATAAAGTCACCACAAACACTGAGTTAGTGAGTACCGAGCCATTGTTCCTAGGGAATGTACAGGGTTAGATTCTTGCGAACCTCTGGTCACATTTTCCACCAACCAATCAATACACTCCCTTGTTTTATGTGCATTTCTACTTAAAGATGCCTTACTTAATATATATTAAAGTCAGCGCCAACAGCACCTTTTTCACTATTTATGTTGCAAAAAATAAGTGTCTCACAAAATACAAGTAAGAAAAGAGAACGCTGATGTAATCTGAAATAAAACAAGTTAACAGTGGAAATACTATTGAACCGTCCAGAAATTTAGCTAGAAGATGAGTTTAGTTCAGTCTGATCTATATAATAAAATGAATATTTAAATTTTTCTTATAATAAATTAGTCATATTCCTTTCAGAATAGAAAGACCATCAGTTGTGAGATTCAATTAGAAGTTACTTTACTATATGTCTGGTAAGAGGTACCAATATAGCATGTGCCTTAGCCTAATTCTGTGTTAAGCAAAAATTCTGTATATTTATTGTAAATGATTGTAAATTGGTCCTGCTCTGGATTGACATTATAATCAAACTGACCTTCAAAAAGAACTGTCAAAGTTTGGGAGAGACCTTATTCCTCACTGTTTGATTATATATAGCTACTATCCTAAGTGTAGTCATGAATGTTTGCCATTGCCTAAACTATTGCTGACCTGAAAATATATGGATATCAGGGCACACATTAAATGAAGCACATTTATTCCTGTTCTAAAATATACGGATCACATATCATAACTGAAAATGTTTCTCTTGGATTACCTTGAACAATATTTTCATATGTGTCATATTCTGGGTGTGGAAGGGGGCAAAATGGCTATAATTCTTATAGGATTATCTACCAAATTGTGTTTTTGATAGCAAAGAGATGATAAAATTCAAAATAAAAACAAAACCCCAAAGTTGCTGTTTCTTCGAGGCTTAATACATACATTTTAAATAAATTTTTAAAATTCAAAGCCAAAAGCAAGAAATGATTCAAAAATAGATAACCTTAACCCCAGAAGCAGGTAAGTTAGCTTATTTGCAAGTGTAAAACAAACAATTTTAAGAAACTTACCTCTGAGTTCTAAGTTTGCTTTTATTTCTTATATATTTTTTTGTTTTTTTTTTCCGAAAATTTGCTTTTAAAAATATAATTGAGGTAGCATTTCCAAAGAATCAAACATTTAGCAGTAATCTTTTAGTTGCGCCCAAGCAAGACCAATCACACATACTTAGTCTAGTCTTTTCAAAGGGTCTGTTGGTGGAACAGGCAGATGGACTGATTTGGGCATATAATAATGGTGACATCTTTAAATACACACAATTCAAGAGATTTTACATTTTCAGATGATAGGGTCAAGAGCTAGAAATCAAGAAGTTATCAGAGTTTGTTTCAACTGTGTCCCAAGAATATTTCCAAGTTATTTAGGGAGTGTATGAATTGATTATAAGATGTCTAGGGAGAGTTGACACATCCATTATGATTATTGTTTGAAAAATATTAATTGTATTTTAATAATAACATCTAATCAGGAAGGAATAAACAAACATGCAAACATAATACACACACATACACATACATATGGATGCATATATATATGTGTTAGGAAACAATTTTTTAATGATTGTTTATTTGGGAGGGGGAGGGGCAGAAGGAGAGAGAGAGAAATCCTCAAGCAGACTCCCTGCTGAATGGGGCTCCATCCTAGGACCGTGAGCTCAAGACCTGAGCCGAAATCAAGAGTCAGCTGCTTAACCCACTAAGCCATCCAGACACCCCAGGAAACAATTTCTTTAAAAACTATAAATACACATGGAAATAAGATATGTAACTTTGTAAATAACCATGTATTTTGTGGATCAATGAAAATTTCTTGAGATTTGGGCGATAAGTGTACTCATTGTTTTTCATCTTAATCATGATATAACTAAAGGCCATTATCTGTATTATGATATAGCAGGGAGTATACATCAGACAAGCCAAATATGGCCTGCTACCTATTTCAGTACAGAGAGCCAAGACTGGTTTGTACATTTCTAGATATTATCTTTCAGATTTTTTTAGATATTAATTTATAATAATTAAGAATATTTTGTATGTGAAAATTACATACAAATAAAATTTCAGTGCCCACTCTTAAAGTTTTATAGAATACATCCACAGTCATTCATCTACATGCAGTGAAAGAGTGCCTTTATGCTAAAGTGACAGAAATGACTTGGGACACATATTGTATGACTCAAAAAGCAGAAAACATTACTAGCTGGCCCTTTGCAGAAAAGTGGGTTGACTCGTGTTATACATTACAATGTATGCACATGATAAATAAAAACAAGCTTTTATTTTACCTTAAGTTATTACAAGTGAACCTGCATGCTTTCTGTCCCTTGATCTTTTCAGAAATGCAAACAAATATTGAGGAGCTGGAACCAAGCAGGTGGAGAGAAAGTGGGGTGATGCCAGTATTGATTCAAATCCCTTCTTCTCTTTAAAAAAGCATGAGAGTTTTCTCGAATAATTCATCTAAAAGAAAGGAAGAAAAAAGAGAGAGAAAGAAAGGGAAGGGGCAATGTCATGTGAGAATAGGATATTTGACTTTTACTGTCTTCAAGTAATACAATTGAAGGTTCCTGTGATCATGTCACTTGATGGCAAAGTTTAATGAACTAATTCTGAAGGCAAGTAGTTTGCAGAGTCCTGAAAATGTGTGATGTACTTCACAATATGGATGATTGGTTGATTAACTCGGTGGAGATGAAATTTCATACATGCAGCCTTACAAATTTCATGTGTAGGTGTGTAGTTACTTCAAAGATCGTTTTCTCCTCCTGTGACAATCCTTGTGTCAGCATACCTATTTAGCCAGGACAAACTGCTAAGCCTGGGAAAGGAAAATAATGTGAACAATCAATTTGTCAAGAACATGTAAATAAAAATGTTATTTTACTTATCTCATAGACCCAGAGCTTATTTATTAAAAATTTCTCTGAGCCAAAAAATGAAAATGTTCAGCTGGAGCTGAAAGTTTTTCTACCTTCCATATAAAATCTCGACTTTCACAGGTGTTAATGAAAGAGACGTAAGTGCATGAAAAAGAGAATAGGCCCTGAATTATTTATAAAGGTGAACAATAAAGAAGTGTAAAGACCTGGGTGCCACAGAAGATAGTAATGAAATATGGATCTTTTTTACGACTTTTGATCAGCACTTTGATTCATAGGCTCCCATAATCATCAGATTAAAGCAGTTCCCTCACCAGAATGTGTATATAAATTTGTAGTCAGAATGACTAATTTGTTTTACTCTATAGGAATAGCTTTTGTTCCATTATATCTAAAATTTACTTTGGAAGCAAGCATACATGGCAAATTAAAGCAGATATATAGTATAGATCAAAAGGCAGAAGAAAAATACGCATTCCTAAACTTGTCAACCTTTATATTACGAACACTCTTCTGAATACTTAAACAAACCTTCTCAGCTCGTTTTTCCTTAACAAGGTAATGCACCAGAGAAGAAGAAGCCACAGGTTAGGGTTCCTCCGGCAACGGTAGATCAGTGCATATGGTACATCGTTACCAGGCTGGTTTTAATGGGGTTTTAGAGCTCTAAGTTTCACATCACAGTTGGCGCCGATACACATTTTACTGTTATGGCCTTCCCCTCGCCAAATAAAGATAATTGATGATTTAGTGGTTTTGAGATTTCAAAGCAATGTCTATATTTAACTTTGATTTCTATTTTCTCATTATCTTCATTTATTCCCGTTTCTGTGGGTAATTGTTAAACATTTAAATTGAACACCTAAAAATTCAGTCTTAAAATCATTTTAGCATTTTCTTCCTTTTAGTCCCAGATTGGACTGTCTGACCCAATACCTTTTTTGAAATTAGCAATATATATCTATATAGATATCTATATAGATATATATCTTTCATGTAACCAAATATATTATGAAAATTCTAAAAAATTCTAAAACTTTATTACAATCTTTTTTGCAGACTTTGCATTAGTTCATACGAAATAATTTAAGGAATAAAAATACTGAAGCAGCCACTTTTTATTTCTAGCAATTTGTACAAATCATAATACTTTCTATCTTTTTGGAACTCCTTAGAGGTGCACATTTAATATCATCGGTTTAATACAAAATTACATGCTATTATAAATATGTTCCAAATTACTTGCATGTGTATCCACGATGCTTCCATAATAATACTGTGGTTTACTTGAGGACCAACAGTCTATATCATACCACTTTTTTATTTCTTATCAAGGGACACAATACCTGGCATATAACATTTTCTCAAGAAATGTCTACTAGAAAGGGAAAGGATCAAAGGAAGACATAAAGCTCCACTCTGACCTTTCTATTTGAAATAGCGAAATCCCTGGAATTTAAGTGGAGCACATTGCACCTGAACCCTGGAATTAGCTTCTCTCTCTGAGAAATGAAGGGAGAGGAAAAGGCTGACCATTGTTTGAGTAAGGGTAGGAAGGAGAAAAAAAAAAATTCCCCTTGGATAATTTTCTCCACTCGACTTTGAAATAAGTATAAAATCAAGTCAGGCAATTAATGGTTACACTGGGCTGTGGATCGTGTGTTTCTGGGGAAAGAAGGACTGACACAAAGGAAGCATGGTGACTTGAGATGAAATGGGGGTTACTGTTGTGAACCACAAACCTGTGTCTTTCCTACTGTCACCTTATTTTGTGTCCCCTCATTTTTAACAGCATGTTTAAGGGATTAGGAATCAACTTGCAAGAAATAAGCTCCCTACAGAGTTGTGTTTATTTTTAAGGAATTTAGCACAATTGAGTCATAAAATCAGTGTATAATTAAAGTAATATTAAACATTTAGGAAATGAGTAATTAGACCTTGTGGAGCTGATCAAAAACTGTATATTACTTAAAACATTTCAACATTAGCAACATTGATGTTAGTAGTACCTCCTGACCTCTTACCTTATGCAGGACACAGTCATAGGTATTTGACTTCGAAGTCATCTAAACATATATTTGCTATAGAAGATAGCAGAGCAGTTGTCTACCCTGAGGTCATTCTTCCTTCTTCCTTCTTAGCAGAAGCTTGCCTTATAAAGATATCCCCTACTCCTTTCTTCCATCCCCTTCCCAACCACCAACCCTACCCAGCCTTAGGGAAAGCTAACATCACTCTGGACCCGGGGGTTCAGTAATGAGTATGTGAACTGCTTCAGGCCTATGACATTCAGGAGCATGACCTGTGAACAGCATGTTCGGGGGGGGGTGTCTTTGGGAAATTTTTCCACACCCTAAAGAGGAAGACATAGAAAACAACTATATTTATTTTTCCTTTGGGTTTTGCTGAATTATGTGTGAATGTGACGCTTGCAATAGCAGCGACCTTCTTCCTATAGCTGCGAGAATGGTGAGTGACAGAGCAGAGGGATTGAAAAACTGACCTTCTCACTGAGTCACTGCATCAACTGATCTTTAGACCACTTCTCATCCACAACGGCTTTGTTCTTTCAAATATTTTTTTTTTAAAGATTTTATTTATTTATTTGACAGAGAGAGAGACAGCCAGAGAGAGAGGGAACACAAGCAGGGGGAGTGGGAGAGGAAGAAGCAGGCTTCCAGCAGAGGAGCCCAATGCGGGGCTCGATCCCAGGACCCTGGGATCACACCCTGAGCCTAAGGCAGATGCTTAACCACTGAGCCACCCAGGCACCCCTAGCCACATTTTATAAACAGAGAAATTGGGACTTATACCGGAAGATAGGGGCAGAATCAGGATTTGAACCCAGTTTGGCTTCAGGGCTTGAATTATGCTGGTGCTCCAGAAGGTTATATATTCTAAGAACAGACACAAAGCCCCTTTGACGTCTATAAATTATTTCAGAAATGGAATTTGCAAGTCTAAATTAAGAAAAAAATTCATTAAGTAGGTAGAATTTGAGTTGGAGCCACAAAGAGAAGGGGAGGTGAAAACAACGAACATAGAGGAAGAAAGAAATTTCAGGGCCAGGTGAAAGGGTAAACAACAAAGGTGGAAGTGAACTTGTCACTCTTCTTTGAGAAAAGGTGGGTTGTGGTGCCCAGATTCATCAAAGGAGTAGAGATCAAGAAGACTGAGAGGGGGGTGCCTGGGTGGCTCAGTCGTTAAGCATCTGCCTTCAGCCTAGGGCATGATCCCAGAGTCCTGGGATCGAGCCCAGCCCTCCCTGCTCCACTGGGAGCCTGCTTCTTCTTCTCCTACTCCCCCTGCTTGTGTTCCCTCTCTCACTGGCTGTCTCTCTCTCTGTCAAATAAACAAATAAAATCTTTGGGAAAAAAAAAAAAAGGAAGACTGGGAGGAAAGGTAGATAATATGGTAGATTAATGTCTCCCCTCCCTGCAAGATATGCACATCATAATCCCTGAAACCTGTAAATATGTTATCTTACATGCAAAATGGATCTTGCCGATGTGAGTAAGGTTAGAGACCTTGAAATGGGTGTTTATCCTGGATTGTCAAGGTGGGCCCAATCTTATCACATGAGCCCTTAAAATCAGAGAACTTTCTCCTTCTGTAAGAGTAGAGAGATGAGGCGGAAAAGGGGGTCAATGATTTGAAGTATAAGAAAGACTCAGCCCACCATTACTTGCTTTGAGGATGGTGAAGGGAGCCATGAGCAAAGGAATGCAGATGGCCTCAATAAACGAAGAACAATCCCCTACCTGACAGCCAGCAAGGAAATAGGGACCTGAACTCCTGGAATGAAATTCTGCCAACAACCTGAATGAGTTTAGGAAGGGATTCATCTCCAGAGCCTCCAAAAAGGAACACAGACCTGCCCACACCTTGAATTTGGCCTCATACAACCCAGGGCAAAGAACGAGCTGAGCTATACTACTCCAGTACTCCGACCCATACAACTAGAAGATAATAAATACGTGTTGTGTTGTTTTTAACCACTAAATTTGTGGTAATTTTTTCTGGGCAGCAACTGAAAACTAGTAGAGGTACTAAGTAGATACAGGGGATTAAGACAGAGCGAATGTAACAAAAACATAAACTAGGGTCTCCTGTAGGGTGTTCTCCAGGAAACAAAGTTAGCAAATTATCTGTTTGACTTCTTGCATTTTTAATGTGGTCATGAAATGCAAAGGTGAAGGTCCAAAACAAAAAGTTTGTGGTGCTTTTAAGACTCACTTGGGTTTAGGTTACCACGGATTTATTGTAAATGGCTGATAGAATCCATCCCACCATAAATACATTCAATTAAACATTCATTTAAAAATTAAATATATTTCATCTATTAATTCATTTATATGATTTTTAAATTTATTTTTTGAGTTATCTGATTTTTTTTCTTAGATCTGCATTTTTCTTTTTTCTCGTGTTTTCATTTTTCCTCTTATCTTTTATTTTATTCCTTATTTCATAAAATGCTTTTGCTATTAACATTTTTTTTAAAAAGTAGAAAGTTTCTTAGCATTTATAAACATGTAAAAAACTGCAGTTATCACAGGACAATATTCTACAATTTCTAGATAGGTATGTATTGAGTATTTCAGGCTTACAAAATTGTATGGCAGTAACGCAGCACTAGGATGTAAGATTTAGTATGATTGCTCAATAGTTTCTGATGAAAAATAATTAGAGCTTCAGTTGTACTGAAATGAGTGAATATTTCTTTCTGGCTGAGCTTTCAGCACATTGAAATACATGTATGCTAGGGGAAAATTTTAAATGAATTATTAGATAAGACTAAAGAGTCTCAACAGAATCATCCAAGTAATGAATAAATTGATGTCATGCATGAATGGACAGAAGAAGCAATAAAAATTTATTAGGGTAGCATATCGAAGATCAATAGCAATATAATTTTTATCTGTCAATGTGAGAAATAGTTCCAAGTATTAAATGACTTAATAAGACAGTAGGTTACCAATCATACATTTTTATGCATATAAGCTAAATAATCCTGAATTATATGTTTTTAAGTTTCTAATTAAAACGCTGGGAAAAAATGAGCTTTTAACATAATTTCCATGAACAATATATGCTAAAAAATGCAATCTGTTCTAACTCAAGCATTTCTCTTATTTTATGCCCTATATGTTTTTTTCACATTGATATTATCAACCAATTCATATGTTGGAAATTAAGAACCATTTTTCTTTGTATCTTCTTTCTCCTCTTTTTGGTTTATTAATTTTCTCATAAGCTCTTCTGTGCATAATTAATATAAAATTTTTGCTACTGATACAAATAAGAAATTTTAGGCAATGAAATAAAGCACTGATGATGAATATAATCTAGGCCATAAAACACGTACAGTAAGTCTTAATGTTGTTCTTATGTTTTCCAAATGGCTGCTTCTGAGTATTGCCAATATTTCTATAATGTGTGGACCTGTAGATAAAACCTTTATAAGTATGGTAACTCTTAAACACAAAGCACAAGTTGTATAATTGGTAAAATAGTCCAAATTATTTTATTTTACATCATAGATTAAAAAGTTAGCTCGGACTAAAGTTGATAATTAATGTGAACTTATATAACATATAAATTTTGACATAATTTTTACACAGTTTCTTGCCAAAAATAATGTGAAGATTGTGAACTCAATAGTCTACTAGCTGTAAGGATTGATAGGTAGTGATACACTGCAGAAATCATGGAGGGCTTCACAGCATTAATAATCAGGTCTTATCTCACAAAGAGCTGCACATTTATTTAACAAGATTTGGTTGTAATAAGTACCAGAAATCATACGTAAAATTTAAATATAGATACTTGAAAGCAGACATGATATTACATGTTTTTGTTAGTCTGTATTTAATTTTTTTCAGTAATTGTGATTTGTTCCCTACTCTAACCTTCATTTTCTTTTTCAATAAAATGTAGCATCATTTATAATTATATCTGTCCTCTTCCTGTCTCTCCTCATTTTCTTCCTCTTCACCGCCCTGCTCCCTGTAAACTTATGTAGGCAAACCTTTCCCGTAGGGACTGTGAAGAAGCATTGGTTTGTAGCAAGGTCTCAACTTGAAGTACTGCTTCCTACCAGCACCTCCTCCACCCTGAGGAAAGTCAAGGCTCCAAGTTGGTGGGATTTGGTGGAGAATGAGACACAGAGAAGGCAGTACTTGCCAGAGCTCTGCAACTTGCTTGTATACAATGGACTAGGTATCAGGAGACATTTACAGTATCTTATAAGTTTGGTAAAATAGAAGCTTAATGTGGAGAGGCCCTTTCATACCAAGTTAGAAACAACATGATTCACTTACTATTTTTTCTCTGGTTATTCTAAGGTATAAGGTAGTGAAAGGTAGAAGTGTTCATGTGATGAGGGGTGATGAATCTTTGAAAATAACTGGCCCAGAAACAGATGTCAGCATTTGGAGAAGTAAGTAATTAGACTCTGATTGAGCAACAACCACTCTGGGATGATTCAGAGACCAGAGCCAGCCTTGAAATTTAAAAAGAGAAACTCATTGTATAAAAGCAAAGTAGAATCAATAGAAAAATTAATCTCAAATTTTCTGCTTTAATTTTTAATTATCATCATGTTTATTATATCATTTCTATGGATCATATTTTAAATATTCATCCATTTAAAAACAGCTTTTCTATTGAGGAAAAGCAAAATGGTCTCTATTAAACTGGATCATCGGCTCTCTCTGCAGTCTCTAAAATGATGTGTAATTATAATGTTTTACAGTTATGAACTTAAAATTTGTGAGCTGTGGTGACATACTTGACCTTCAGTCAGAATCCTGGATGGGATGGGTTGCTGGGCTACTTCTCTCCATTTGCTCTCTAGATCCATTGTCTGTCTTTTTCTACGGTGAGCTGTGTCCTGGGTGCTTACCTTCTTGGGCTGCAATATCTGAAGATCTTTTGCCTTGCTTCTAGCAAGTTTCAGAAAAACAGGAGGGAAAAGGAAGAGATTATAGGACAGATGGAGAAAGGGACCTAGATATTTCTTCTCCACTTCCTTTCTTCATGGTCTGATGGTACCTGAACACTTCTGTGATGACAGCTCCAGCCAAAACACTCCTTCTACTTCATCTTAATTATCCCTGGGATCTGAAAACCCTCTTTCTTCCCTTTGCTCTTGTAAGCCAAAGAATGGTGACAGCTCACCAATCAGTGTATTTGCACCTCAGAGACAAAACATTTGTTGAGTCTCCTAACTTTGCTTTCATCTCTCTAGTTTCTTTGTAATTCCATCAGAATGTGCTCCTGTTTCTCTCTAGAAGTATGACTGATCCAGGTGAGGACATTGCTGGCTGATAGGAATGTATTAAGTGAGGGGAAAAAAGTCACAAAATATTACAGCTCTAAAGTAACTGATGAAGGCTTTATGACTGATATGGGATTACACCTTTATTTTTAAGGTTAACTGGTTTACTACCTAAGATAGGAAACTGGTTCCAAAGGAACCAACTAAGAAAGGAAAAGAAAAGAAAAGAAAAGAAAAAAAAGAAAAGAAAAGAAAGAAAAGAAAAGAAAAGAAAAGAATAAACAGAACAAAAATAAACAAAGGAAGCTAGAAAAACTAGAATAGCCAAAACAATTTTAAATAAAAAGAATAAAGTTGGCTGAGTCACATCATCTGATTTCAGGAATTATAGAAATATAATTATATAAATATAAAGCTACAGTAATCAAAACTGTGTGGTATTGCTGAAAAGATTGAAACATTGATCAGTGAAACAGAAAGAGAGGTCAGAAGTAGGCCCACATATCTCTGGCCAATTGTATTTTTATTAAACTCTGAAGGCAATTCTATAGAGAAAGAACAGTCTTGTCAACAAGTGGTATTAGACTAATTAGATATACATTTGTAAAATAAATCTCAAGCCGTACTTCACCTCATATGAAATAATAAACCAAAATTAATCATAGACTTGAGTATAAATCCCCAAACTATAAAACTTTAAGGAAAAAAACAATAGATTTGTAATCTTGGTTTTAGGAAAAGATTGCTTAGATTCAATGCCAAAGCACAATTTGTTAAAAAAAAGAAAAGAAAAAAATGGACTTCATAAAAAATAATAAATTTTGTTTTGCAAAACACTCAATTAACAAAGACAAAATCATCTGGCTGGGAGAAAATATTTTCAAAATAAATCTGATAAAGAAGTTGCATTCAGAATATAAAAAGAACTCTTTAAATAAGACAACAAACCAATTTGATGATTGGGCAAAATATATGAACAGACACTTCATGAAAGAAAATATAGAGATGGCAAATAGGCAAGGAAAATACACTGCACATCATTAATCATTACAGGAATGCAAACTAACCATAATCAGATGCACTATACCTTTCATAAAATGGTTAAAGTGAAAGAAACTGCCAATAACAAGTGCTGACGAAGATGTGGAGCAACTGAAACTCTCATACACTGCTAGTGGGTATCCAAAATAGAACAACACTTTACATAACATTGGTCAATTTCTTGTGAAGTTAAATATATACTCACCATGTGACTCAGTAATCTCACTCTTGGGTATTTATCTTAGAGAAATAAAGACTCATGTTCACATAAAAACTTGTACATGGATATTTATGGTCACTTTACTCATAATAACCTCAAACTGGAAACCACTCAAATGTCCTCTGATTGTGACAGGATAGAAAGCTGTGGTACATCCGTGCAGGAGAACACTACTCCATAGTAAAAAAGAGTTATGTACTGATACATGCCAAAAAAAAAAAAAAAAAGTAAATAACAATTTAAAATGCTAAGTGGAAGAAACCACCACAGTATTTATAGAGTCTTCATATAGTACTCTTGGAAATAGAAACTACAAGGACAGAAAACAGATTGTTGGTTTCTGGGGGCTGGTGTATGGGAAGGAATATGGCTAAAAGGATTTTGAGAGAAATTTTTGTAGTAATAATACAGTTCTATATATTGATTGTAGTGCTGATTACACAACTAGATGCATTTGCCAAAAGCCATAGAAATTTACTCTAAAAGAGAGTGTCTTTTATTGTAGCGAATTCTAGTCTCTTCAATAAATGGTGTTGGGAAAACTGGACAGCCACATGCAAAACTCTTGTCTCTTCTTGGTGCTTCACTCTCCCATCTCCCATTCTTTTTGCAACTCAGGCCAAGCCGGTTTGTTCCCTCTACTCCACGCTAGCCTCCTTTCCCAGAGTCACCCACAATTTCCATCCTACATTAAAAAAGTAAACATGGACTTTTTAGCAGATAGGGAGAAAATCAGTCTGGTGAGAATCAAGTGCTTATATTGAAAGAGGTATTGATAATACGGTCTGACCAGAGTATAATATAACACATATTAAATGTTTTTCTATTTGGGGAAGACCTATGTATTATTACTGAAGGATAATGTTGTACTAGCTTTCTGGGCAACCAACCCAAATATGGCCAACCAACCCAAATATTGATCTCCAATCAACCAAACACAATTACATAACTTGCTTTCGACACCATTAATCTATTTTTAAGAACTTAACTGCATGCCTTAATTTTTTTTTTTTTTTGGATCTTCCTGGTATTAGACTGTTATCTCCAATGGTAAATATAATTATAAATCTGTTATCAAATTTATTATTTATTTTCAGCCATTTTTGGTAATCTTCAATTAGGCAAATAAAGCTTATGAATCTTCATCTTGGACCATATTCATATTTCTCCATTGCCTTAAATATTTCTTTTGGTCATTAGTTTGTTTGAATCAAGACGTAAGTCTACACATTCTATGTAGCTTTTGTGTGCATATGTGCATAACTCTTTTTCATTCCATAACAATATTTCAGCATTAGCCCTTTTAACATTTTGACCCACCAAGCTTTTGATGAAGCCAGGTTATTTAGACCATAGCATATTCAACATACTGGATTTGGTTGAGTGTTCTTTGCAGTATCATTTAGCTTGTTCCTTTATCACAGCTGCTAACTCCTATAAACAGAGTGAGACCTAGAGGCTTGGTTAGATTCGGGTTGGCTCTTTCAGACTTTCTTCAGAGAACTGAATTTCAATCTTCTGCCAAGGTGGGTCGGTGCCATCACCCACCTGCTTGGTGTGATGAGAGGTGGCCTACATGCTTCTTTAAGCAGACTTCTGCCAGCCCTCCTAATTGTATTGCAGCTTTCACTCCTTTTTTCAGGAGCCCTGCTGCCACCTACTTCTAGGTCTATTACAAGTTCTGCAGAATAAAAGTATCCTCTGCTTCCTCTATATTACTAGCTTTAGATACAGGTTCCTCCCCCCACCCCCCAAATTAGTTTACACTTATTCTTCTGCCTTCAGATTCTAAACTTTAGTGCTATTTTATGGATATATTTGACCTGATGGGTTAATGTCTTCAGAAAATACCTTTAAAGCTTGGTTTTGGGAGAGAACATACTTACATGTGTGCTTTTGATCCATCATACTTAACTGTTTTTAGAGTAGGTATTCTGTCTTAATTGATGGGAAAGTATAAAAATATTTTTGTTGCTCTCAGAGACAGTGATACAATCTGTTCAAGTTTAAAGGAAAAACACTGCATGAGGTAAATGTGCTTGCAGGAAAAGACGGCGGTCAGATTGCCAAGAAGACTCACGTGTCATCAACTTACACTGTGGGGGGGAATTCACTTTATCTGGCCCTCCCATCTTCAAATTCACAATATTTATCTTCTTATCACAGTGCATCCGTGGATCTACCTCTTATTTATTTATCCATATATGCAATGAATAACTTTAATTCTTACCATGCTTCAGAGTGTGGTCTCAACTTCTACATCACAAAGGATAATATGTAAAACCAGATTGCCAATTGCTAATTTCCAAAAAGAAATAGAGCTATCGTATGAACATGCATATTTATAGGAACAAGGCCAGAACAATAACCCTTTAAGCAGATTTACAGTGGAAGCCAAATTCTACATAGAAGTTTGCTGAAGCAGGACAGGAAAGTTGTGTGATCCAGATATTTATTGGCATCTGAGTAGGAGAGGACTGGATTTGCCGGAGGACCTGGTGTGATTGAATTACTGGCAGGGAAGCCGTCTCCTTTGGACAGGGCTTCAGTGGGCCCTGCCAAAACATGCTCTCCAGCACTTATTTTGTATGTACTTCTACTGCTAACACATCCCTTTGAAAAAAAAAAATTTTCATTTCACATTTACTGGAGACCATTTTTTAAAAATATTTTAATGTGACTTTGCTTTTTTCTTCAATGATATGTTATGCATTTTTTATACTTAGAATCTTAGATGCCAATTTTATATCCAACTCGTTAGCAGAATCCCTCTTGTGCCCTTCATACTTACAGCATTTATCGTGAATTATTAAATGATACTATTCTATATATTATAATATGATTTTATTTATCTGTAAAACAATTTAGGGGTGTCTGAGTGGCTCAGTTGGTTAAGGGTCCGACTCTTGATTTCGGCTCAGGTCATGGTCTCAGGGTCATGAGATCGAGCCACACTTCAGGCTCCGTGCTCAGTGGGGGTCGGCTTGAGATTCTTTCCCTCTCTCTCTCATTTTTCCCTCTGCCCCTCCCCCCCACTCTCTTCCCCCTAAAATAAATAAATAATTAATTAAAAAACAATTTAAATTTTACCTCTCAAACAAAAGTCAACAGGAAATTATTTTAAAATATTTTGCATAATTAATTTATCATGCTTACCAGCAATGATAAAAATATACACAAACATTAAGTCTGTGATTTAAGTTTATTTTCATTTTCAAATGGAAAAAATGAGTAGGTCCACATAAAATATGTTATGATTTACTCCAATACATTTTAAGCATTGAATTAATAAAATTTTAATCAATTTAACAGCTTTGATAGAATAATCTAAAGAAATGGGAAAAGAAGTATTATCAAGGGAAATCTTTGTATTAATTAACTTTTGTTTTTAAAAAGTAAGAAAAAATAACTGAATGATTCATGAAATAGAGCTTGAAGGCTGAAAGTGAAGCTTTGTCCTTGAGGCAATTTTCTTTAAACAAAAATGCTACTTGCTCAAATTAGGAAAAAATAAACCTGATGATTTTAAGTTTCTGCTCCTTATAAGATTTTGATTTAATACTTGTTATCATGTGAAAACAAAACATATATCGAAAACCTGATTTACAAATTTCATAATATCAGCTTTACTAGCCAACTTTATCTTGGCTTCTATAATGAAATTTATGTACAGATAATCAAGCGATTCCACATACAGGTGCGGCTTCCCGTTCTCACATCTGGTACAGCTCCCTCAAGCTCTTTTTAGCTTAGGAATCAAGAGTCACAGAAACTAAGAGGTTTCTGCTGCTGTTTCAGTTTTGAATCACCAAGTTAAGAGTCTAGCATTAGAAAAAGAACTACTAACTAGTCTTTGCTATAAGGAGAAGTGTCTTCTGGGGACAAAAATCGAGGAATAAAATTAAAACTATGTTATTTGAACATTTAAAAGATAGAGAGTTCTAGTAAGTGTGAAATGCATCCTGTAAATTGTACCTACAACAAAGGACCAAAGTAGCTTTAAGTATAAGAGAAGGACGAAGCAGTGACCAAGAATGGGAGGTAAGAAATATAAGTATACCATCAAAGAGCATTCAAGTTAAAGAATAGACTTTATCTAATTAGAAAAGGGAAAATATATAGGATTCGTAGGGGATCATTAGAAAATCATACAAAAAAACTCTTCATTTGGTATAGTTTGGTACTCAGTGTCCAAAGTTTCTAAAGGACATATAATCATAAATGAATCCAAGATACATAGTCACATGAGCTTTGACAGCACAACTAATTTAGCATTCTTTATGTTTGTTAAGGGAGAATAATCAGAGAGAAGAATGAATTATCTGAAATTCACACTAAAATATTGTGAACTTCTGTACGAATAAGGGCTTCACAAGAGAAATTAATTTTATTGAAAGCATTATTATATATTATTTTAGAGATATCACTGTTCACATAGATCATTTAGTCATCTCCAATGTAGCATATGTTTAATGATTTTTAAAAAAATTAAGCCTCTAACAAATTTTGATAGTATATTTTTATTCTGGTTGCCAGGTTTTTCCCACATGTGTGAGGTTTATCAGACTCTTCGCAATAAATGACAAGGCCCAGGTGCTACTCAGTGAGGAGTATGATTACATTTTCTAGAACAAGCTTTCATTAACTAAACTTCTTTTTTGTAATATTTTGAATAAATAAGATGTCTGTGTTTCAATGGTTAAATGAAAGAGGTGAACTTTAAAGACAAGACTGTAATTACATGTAATACATTAGGTTTAATGTTTTTCAGAGTAAAAGAAAAGAAAAAAACAATGAGAAATATTTTTCTAGATTTAGGCTTTGGACATATGTGTTGACTTTTAAAAATATTTTGTGATTTCCTTTTCTTGCATTGGTTTTAGCCTTGGCCATCTACAATGTCTCATCTGATTTTTTTTTTTACTCAGTAATTAATTAATTGATTCAGCAGACATGCGTGACAGGCCTGTTTGGGCTTAGAAGGAATATAAAGAATTTGTAAGGGGTATAATGATGAATACAAAGTCTCAATTGTCAAGAGGTTACTCAGGGCAGTTTGCATTAGAGATAAGTATCCAAGGATACTTGGGGGGGGGGGCAGAGGGCAGTGAGTTAGTTTGGGGGGTAGGGCATGGGGAAAAGGTATTGTACCCATGACTCTGGCTTCAATAACAGTACTTATTTTTTAAAAGAACAAGCCAGGTCCAGCCACAGTCGTATCACATAAAATGTAGGTTTAGAAAATATCAGAACCACTAAAATTTATTACATTCTTACTCTGTAGGTAAAGATGAATCAAGGAGTAGAGACCGTTTTTCATTTTAAAAACAAATTTGATGATTTTCAGTAATTTTAGACAAAAGGCTTGGCAACATTTCTTAATTATTTTCTTTCTGTGATATTTCCCAATAGAGTAGATCATTCCCCACATTTGCAATCCTTTGGGGAGGGGGGGCAGAAATGAGTTTTCAATGACTGTTGTGAAATGAATTGCCTTTTGTCTCACTTTTTGTTTTTTCATCCAGAATGAGTTTCTATTGAATTTTTGGTACATTATTAAAGATCCTGATAGGAAATGATGGGGAACCTTCACTTCAGGAAAGAACCGGAAGGTCACTGAATCTTTTCGCACAGCTCCAGAGAGATGCTTAAAATATTTCATTGACTTCTTGTCCCTGACAGAAAATAAAATAAAAATGGGATAGAAATCAGAAAAGCGCAATACAAGAGAAATAGCTAGAGGGATTGACTTAAGAAGAAAAATTAAAATAATTGAATATGCATAGTTTGATGGAACAACTCAGGAGGCTGTGGCAGCTGACTACCAATGTCTGTACTTAAGATGACTCTTAATGGCAGCTTATAGGCAGTAGGTGTGGACTTACACACAAGCAAATAGAAGTTCAAGATGAGTGCATTTTCTTAAGTGAAGTGTACCAGCGTGAGAAAAAGAAAAATATTCCTTGGGGAATGTCTGGAGTTGTTCCAAAAGAAGGAGGAATAGAACGAAATAAGCTGTTGGCTGTTTTCAGTCAGCAGAAGATGTGCATTAGTCCAGAGAGAATTTGTTTCTTCTTTGGTTTGACTATTAGTAAATTTGAATAAGCTTCATTTGGGGACAACTTTTGAATGCCAAAAAGATAATGGTAATATGTAAATACTTGGAGACTGTCAGAGTCTTACAAGATTCATGACAAGAATGATCTGTGGTAAGTAAAATCCTTATAGAAAGCAGAAGCCTGGGGCGCCTGGGTGGCTCAGTCCTTAAGCGTCTGCCTTTGGCTCTGGTCATGATCCCGGGGTCCTGGGATGGAGCCCCGCATTAAGCTCCCTGCTCAGCGGGAGACCTGCTTCTCCATCTCCCACTCCCTCTCCTTGTGTTCCCTCTCTTCCTGTCTCTCTATCAAGTAAATAAAGTAAAATTTAAAAATCTTAAAAAAAAAGAAAGCAGAAGCCTAATTATAATTCAATACAGTCAAACCTTGATCATGTATTATAATGCACTTGAATATAGAAAGTGTTATGTCAATCATAAATGATTTTCAAACCTCATTTTAACAACTGTATTCAAGCTCCATCACACTGTTCCTGTGCTGTTAAATGGAGCCAATTAACTGATAGATATTTTATCTCTTTATTTCTCTGCTCACCCACTGGGGTAGTTTTGGATGAGCAGTGAAATTGCCAAAGCGGAAGATATCCTGAGGAATGAGAAGAAACAACAGGTCAAATGCTCCACAAAGCAGACAATTACACTTACTAACTTAGAGGTGGCTGTGGTTCATTACTACTCATAAGGGGCGTTTCCTAAGAAAAGAGAAGCTAGTGATACTTTTAGAATAGAAAAAAAAAGTATACTGCTCTTTGTAAGTCAAGCTGTGCAATGTTGCACTATATTATAGGTATTGCCATGTGCTACCATCTGGAAAAAAATATTCCCAAAGAACAAGTCAGGTTACAAAATTTACTTCTTGGTGAATTTTTATTTACCAGTAAGTAGTAATATGAACTTATAATTTTAATGCAAAATGTAAATTGAATATATATTTCTTCTAAAAATCTTCAGTTACCTCTTGGATATAGTTTTATGGCTGTAGAGGCAGAAAAATCCTCTCTTTCCAGGAGAAATTTTAATGTATTATGTTGATTCTGAATGGTGGCTCTAAGTGCAATCATGGAATCATCGAAGCATGTAGTGAGAAATGGAGAGATGCAGGCATGTAATCCGTCCCTCTGTCGGCACCAAGGCTTGGCCTGAGCTACCTCAGACAGTGGGGTAGATAGCTACAGAAAGATTTTCAACATGAGGGTCCATCTCTCCTTCAATGACCTCCTCTAATGTTACAAACTAGAAATATTCTTGTTCTACTTCTTGTGAAAGTAAAAAAAAAAAAAAAAAAAACAGCTCCTAATTATTCTCTGTGTAATAATTATTCATATATTGGAGGTCAGTCTAGTTTATCTAACATTTTCTTTGATGGTGACAGCAAGATGTCCTTTTGAGATACGAAAGGATCTCTGATTGTGCCCAATTCCTTTCATTCCCATACACTACTAAGCTTGAAATGACAATTCCTGGTTTGGTTCTGTGTAGCCATTTTAACTAGGTTTATCCAGTGCCTTTGTCTCTTGGAAATGACTAAATACTAGGGCTGCCCAGGAATTCTTCAACCCCCCTCCCCTGACCACCAAGGGAGAGGCTTACAACTGAGACCAGGGGAGTAGTTTGAATATACCAGAGATCTCTAGATCTAATTTCTCCCATGTGGGTTGTATTTGAGGATGTCTGCAAGAGAATTTAGCAAAAAATTTTAAGAACTACCATTATAGGTCTTTAATAATGTATTAGGCGCTGCCCTAAACTTTATGTGCTTTATTTTATTTCATTAAATTTATGATTTTTCGAGGTAGATATCTTTATTTCCATTTTTAAAGAAAAAGAAACTTGGGTAGGACAAGTTAAAAGATTTGCCCAAGTTTACACAGCTGGTTATATGTTGTATGCAGCTGTCAAAATTCTGTCTGACTTTAGTACAAAGTGGTCATGCTCTCCTGGCTCCACTAAGGAGTCAGAATTCAGCATTTCTAATTCACGGAAATGGCTGAAGCAGAACATATACATTCATGGATGAGTAAGGAAGCAGGCCCTTAGCTTGTAGACTGCAGTGTGGGGAACGACGCATATAGCAATCGATTGATAAGACTCACTCGTAAAAAAATGTCTTTAAGCACTCGATTGGTGACTGGAAATAAAAGCCTTTGATAAACACTGATGAGACTAATCCTGTCATGAGACAAGAATTACTAAAAGCAATCCAGAAGAAGGAACAGACGTGTGATGACGATCTACTTCCTCGTAAGTCTAGCATTTATAGCCGAGCTTCAGCTATAGATCCTCCACTGTTGGTTAACCGTACATTTCATCCTAAATTAACTTTGGAAAAATGTGTGTTGTTCCTATTTCAATTAACCTTTTTGATAATCCCATATGGTCTAAAATAAAATATTTTTCTAGATAGAATGATGGATAGATAGATGGATAATAGAAACCAGGTTTTGGAAGGACAGAATAATGACAATTTTTGTCAAGGGCCTGGTACCCAGGATGGGTGAAACTACAGCCTTTCTCTGAAGCTATACTAGCAGCATTTATTTGTCCAAGTGTTTTAGGCCTTATCAAAATCAGGGTTTATTTACTTCTCTAGGCTTGATTTACTTAAGTAATTAGGTAATATTTCAGACCATGGAACATTTCTAGCCCCTCACCCCAATGGTCTCTATATTCATGATCTAACATGATATTAAAACCATTTTTTTAGGTCTTTTCTTAAATTTCACATTCTCAGTGAGGACTGCCTTGACTGTGTTATTTAAATTGTAACGTCATCCCCAGCCCTCCCAAATCCCTTTACCTCCTGACCCTCCTCTACATTTTAACTTTTCAATTTTTAACTCTTCCACCTATTACCTTCTAATGTGTGTATATATGTGTTTACTTATACATGTATAAATTATCAATTAAATATTATATTAGTTGTCACTACCACTAGAATATAAGTTCCACAGGTCAGGGATAATTTGTTTGCTTTGTTCACTCTTATACTTCCAGTGCCAATAATGCCTGTCACATAGTAGATACTCAGTAAATACTTATGAATGAATAAGCAAATAGCCACTCATTATTGTCCACACTAATTTCAGCTCCCCTCCTAAAATATTTTATTATTATTATTATTATTATTATTATTATTTACATAAGAAGGAAAATAAACTTCCTGATTTCTGCTTACCACCGGACAACTACCTCTAAAGGGGTAAATATTCTGACTCCTTTTATTGATTTTATTCTATGAAATATTAATCTTCTTATGCAGTTTAACATGTAGAAAGACTTTGAGGTAGTCCAGGGAGCATACCCTTTTCTGTTCATATTATTTATATGGAAACATCAAGTACGCAGAGTTTGTAAAGGAAGCAATTTTGCCAAAAAGTTTTTTGCAGGTATAATTTTTTTTAAGTGATATGATCCTCACAGCTATCCTGTGAAGTCTCTTCTATTGCTCCAAGTTACAATACCTTATACAGTCTCACTCCTTAATAAGTAAGTGAGGTAGTGGGCTGGATGAAGTTGCCTTGAGTCTAGTCTGGTCTACTATACTGTTTCACATTATAATTTACTTTTTCTGCAAATGGAAGAGAAATTAATTGTATGATGAGATTTGGGAAAGAGGGCCATGTCTTGTCTCATTTAGTCCCTTACAGGGGGATTTCACCAAGGGTCTTCCAGAACACTGAGCTCCAAGTCAAACTGAAGAAGACTTGTATTGGTCTGTAGAAATTCTGATGTTAGCCGTCAGGTCAATTCAAAGTACTCAGAGTTCTCAGCCTAGGAAAAGTATCATTTTTGCACCAGAACACTTCAAGTTGATTGGTTTAGGTTTATCTAAAGAGAAATATAGGTGTATACCAATTACCAGGCAGTAAAAACAGGAGATTAGGGTCAATAGCAGATGCTCCCCAGGAAGACAAACACAAAACCAAATGCTGCTGTGTCAATTCTGAGGGTTGTCCAAGAGCCATATAAAATGCCAAGGCCAAGGGTGCCTGGATGGCACAGTGGATTAAGTTAAGCATCTGACTCTTGATTTCAGCTCAGGTCTGACACCAGGGTCCTGAGATTGAGGCTCGCTCCAGGTGGGCTCCTCACTCATTTCGGAATCTGCTTGAGTTTCTCTCTCCCTACTTCCCCCCACTGCTGTCTCTCTCTCTCTCTCTCTCTCTCTCTCTCTCAAATAAACAAACAAATCTTTAAAAAAATTTTTAAAAAGCCAAGGCCAGCAGGCAAAAACGTGTGTTACAAAGTCCCAGATCTTTAGATACCCACTTTTTAATGGTGAAAACTTTTAAATAAATGTATTAGAGACACTTTGTTGTTACAAATTAACAAGGTCATAGGCAATCTGCAAGGATGCTAAATGTGTCTTTGAAAACTCACCAAGATTTTTAAGATAACATAAAATCATAGGCATTCACTTGGACTCTGCTATTGATTGGTGAGCTGGTCGTGCTGAAACATCCACATAGTAATTAGTACGTACTCTAATTAGTTCAACCTTATTCTGCCTCCTCGCTTCTTCTGAGCATTCCTTGGCAGTACAAGAGGTTAAGAGGTTATAAATGTAGAACTCTGTAGAGTTTTGTTATCATTAAGTGTGTTTGATTCAATTACAGCCTGTAAGGCAATGGTGACTTCTTAGCTCTTTCCCTATTACTTTGAGGCTTAATTATGTTTATATATTTCAGGTTTAAACAATAATACATTATTTACCTTATTTATTATGTGCAACTATATTTTTTATTGTGATAGAAACAGTTTAAGGCTGACTTCAGGTAAAATGGCATCTCTTTAGAAATTTCTTTGTTAGCCTGAGCCAACTATCACCTAACATACCTACGAGGCTAGCAAGAGAATAAAAACTTCTGACAGCACTACCCATAAGTTTTTTGAGGGTCAACAGGTTGTCAAAATCTCAGATATTTTTCTATTAACCACAGAGCTTCTGAAGGTGCTGAAATGACTTCTGATTTTGATGAAACACGTGTTTTTTGCCATTTGACGTACAGCAAATCCAAATGTACTTACCTTGAAAATACACAGTTAAGTAATGTCTGCTCTTTGCTGCATTGGCCCTGTTTCAAAGATTCTTCCAGCAAGTCATGTCTAAGAAGTCAAACGTCTATTGTGTTGGTATTGTTTGGATAAGAACCCGAAGTATTGTTTCCCTAACCCAAAGTACATTAGAATGTCATTTTATGGTTCATGTGGATAACTGAAAAAAAAAAAAAAAAAAAAAAA
>NW_024427107.1:31658042-31707200 GCF_017311325.1 Ursus maritimus | reverse complement strand
TCTCTCTCTCTCTCTCTCTCTCTCTCTCTCTCTCTCAAATAAACAAACAAATCTTTAAAAAAATTTTTAAAAAGCCAAGGCCAGCAGGCAAAAACGTGTGTTACAAAGTCCCAGATCTTTAGATACCCACTTTTTAATGGTGAAAACTTTTAAATAAATGTATTAGAGACACTTTGTTGTTACAAATTAACAAGGTCATAGGCAATCTGCAAGGATGCTAAATGTGTCTTTGAAAACTCACCAAGATTTTTAAGATAACATAAAATCATAGGCATTCACTTGGACTCTGCTATTGATTGGTGAGCTGGTCGTGCTGAAACATCCACATAGTAATTAGTACGTACTCTAATTAGTTCAACCTTATTCTGCCTCCTCGCTTCTTCTGAGCATTCCTTGGCAGTACAAGAGGTTAAGAGGTTATAAATGTAGAACTCTGTAGAGTTTTGTTATCATTAAGTGTGTTTGATTCAATTACAGCCTGTAAGGCAATGGTGACTTCTTAGCTCTTTCCCTATTACTTTGAGGCTTAATTATGTTTATATATTTCAGGTTTAAACAATAATACATTATTTACCTTATTTATTATGTGCAACTATATTTTTTATTGTGATAGAAACAGTTTAAGGCTGACTTCAGGTAAAATGGCATCTCTTTAGAAATTTCTTTGTTAGCCTGAGCCAACTATCACCTAACATACCTACGAGGCTAGCAAGAGAATAAAAACTTCTGACAGCACTACCCATAAGTTTTTTGAGGGTCAACAGGTTGTCAAAATCTCAGATATTTTTCTATTAACCACAGAGCTTCTGAAGGTGCTGAAATGACTTCTGATTTTGATGAAACACGTGTTTTTTGCCATTTGACGTACAGCAAATCCAAATGTACTTACCTTGAAAATACACAGTTAAGTAATGTCTGCTCTTTGCTGCATTGGCCCTGTTTCAAAGATTCTTCCAGCAAGTCATGTCTAAGAAGTCAAACGTCTATTGTGTTGGTATTGTTTGGATAAGAACCCGAAGTATTGTTTCCCTAACCCAAAGTACATTAGAATGTCATTTTATGGTTCATGTGGATAACTGAAAAAAAAAAAAAAAAAAAAAAAAAAAAAAAACACACCTGAAGGGGAAATTGACAGTGAATCACCATATCCTACTCCAAATAATGAAATTCCCCATGTGCAGGTTTTGGATGGCTGGGGGTGTTATGGAGAGTAAAGGAAAAAGTCCTGCTAACAATGCACAGTTTGTATTTTGTGCGGTCCATTCACTGTAAAGAGTCAGTCACAGAGCAGGTGGACACTCTTCTTTCTTTCTTTCTTTCTTTCTTTCTTTCTTTCTTTCTTTCTTTCTTTCTTTCTCTTTCTTTCTTTCTTTCTTTCTTTCTTTCTTTCTTTCTTTCTTTCTTTCTTTCAAGATTTTATTTATTTTTTAGAGAGAGATAGCAAGAGAGAGAGCATGAGCAGAGGGGAGAGGGAGAAGCAGGGTCCCCACTGAGCAGCCTGACATGGGGCTCAATCCCAGGACCTGGGGATCATGACCTGAACCGAAAGCAGACATTTAACTGACTGAGCCACCCAGGCGCCCCTGGACACTCCACTTTGATTTAGCAGAGCTGTACGAGAGGTCTTATCAAGTGACCTGTCCTCTGTGTGCGGACCTCACAAGAATATTGTTACTCACGTCTAAGTGGATCTAGAGTGAGATAAATAGAAATTTGTATTACTGTTGATTAACAAATCCCCTATCTGGACAAATATTTTCTAATTTGAGGAAGAAAAATAAAATAATGTGGCCTGTTATCAGAAGCTGTAAATTGAAATTGAAGGCTTATTGTGAAGATTTAGAGGGAGAGCTAACTTCATAAAATAGGTTACATCTTAGAGACCCAATTTTTTGAGAAAATATTGTGTGTTTTTACCAGTTAGAAAGACGGTGCCTCTGTGAAACAAGAGCAAAAAATAGAAGCTATATGTAAAATATAAACTAAGAAGAATATTGTCAAGGATGGATTTCAGAGTCAGTGGTGAAGATGAAAAGAGGTGAAATAAATTAAAAGAAAAGTGAAAAAAAGATTAATAGAATAATCAAAATCAACATTAGAGGATTTATTGGGTATTATTGATCCCGTGGAAAAGAGATCACTAATGAGATGACAAACTTGAGAACATTTTCCTGATTTAGAGGGAAAGCAGATAGAAATAAACTTAATGAGTGATAGTGATTGACATGGAAATTCAAATTACAGATTTAACTAGGAAGAACCCAAAGCAAGAATAATGGATAATTGTTTTTACAAAAATTTGAAAAATGAAAACAAATTGTAGATCTTATAGGCATCCAAAATATGTTAAGTGAAAAGAAATACAAATTAAGCTCATCTTAAGCTTCCATTATGCTATACTAAATTCCTGAAGCAATGAAGAAATACTATACAGTTTTAAGAGAAAAATATTGTCAACCAAAAATATTATACATAGCCAGTTTCACCCCAATTAGCCTAAGGGAGAAAGAGATGTTAATATATGCAAAAACTTCAAAAAGATGGCTACTTAACATCCATTTGAGTAAAAAGATATGCTGAATCAAATCAAGCTTATTTAAAGGTAATATAAAAAATGTTAAAAATAAAAATAATAATAATGAATATTTACTGAGTGAATGTTAAAGACGTTGTTCTTATTTCTCTCATATTCATTAATTGAACCCACAAAAATAGAACCATCTTTCTTTTAGAAATAAGATAAGCAAGGTAGAGTTAGGTTATTTAACATGCTGCGTTCAGGTTACTCCAGAGGCAGGATCCCACTTAGGAGCCTGGCTTCCTGACCTCTGTCACTTGTCTGTGCTGCCTCAGGAGCGGAGGTACAGCACCAATGGTGGTGGCATGTGCCGTTGAAACTAGAGAAATACAAGCCTTTGCAGACAATGTGCCTGATATAATTACAAATTCTTCAAATGTTAAAAAATAGTTGAAAAACAACCTTGGAAGTAATAATTTTGACGAGAGGCTAATCCTTTTGTTGACATCCTCTGTAGGTTGGTATACACATGTGTGTGACTTTGTTTAAAATATTTTAAAAGTTAAACCTGAATACAACCTCAATGTAAAAAAAAAAAAAAAAATTACTGCCGTTGGGGAAGACCCCAAGATCATCCTTAGGTTCAATGATTCACGAGTGGGACTCTCAGAACTCAGTAAAGCTGTTATAGTCATGGTTTAGTCTTTACCGAGTAAGGATGCAGATTAAAGTCAGAATAGGAAAAAGGCATAAATTACAGTGTCCAGCAGAGACCAGGAATAAGCTTCCAGGTTTTCTCTCCCAGTGGAGTTGAATGGATAGCACTTATTTCTACCAGCAATGATGTGTGACAACATGTACAAAGTATTTCCAATCAGGGAAGCTGTATCCCTCTGGAGGTCAAGGTGACGCCATGTGGCTCAAGGCCTTCACCGTATATTACATGGTTAACAGAGACTGTATGTCATGGCCAAAAGCCCTCATGAAAACAAAGACACTCTTATCAGGCAGGACATTCCAGGGGTTTAGAGGGTACCTCCCATGAGCCAGGGACAGGTGCCAAACCTGTCCGTATGATGTACACATCTAGATTAAGTGAGCTAATCCTTTATGCATGCATACTGATAATATATTAATTGATGACTTAAAGAGTGAAAATCCCCCTTTACCATTCCCTTGTGGATGCCATTAGGTCATTTCCAGAATTAAAAAATAATAATAATTTGAGAATACAAGCAATGCCTGAACGTCCTGGTATGTAGGTGTGCACAGTTTGTTTTGTTGAGTCTTAAGTGGTGGAGCTGGAGCAAAGGCTACGCACATGAAAACTTCGGGCTGACATTTCTATATGATTTGGGGTTGATATTTCTTTATGATTTGGCAGGAGCACAGTATTTCCCTTTATTCATGTATTTTTAGCCTACCTTTTAATAATTTTACATAAGTAAGGAATATTAAAGTTTTTCACTCTCTCATTTTTAATAAATTTAACCTTCACCCTTTACATTTTATAATTATTTATCCCTGTTTTACTGAGATAAGAAAATGACTTATTTTTTATGTTGATCTTATAAATAATAATTTTAACTCTCTTATTACTTCTTATAATTTCCAGTTAGTTGGTCTTTTTATTTTCTAGGTGTACAGATGTATTATTTGCATGTAATTGTGGTGTGTTTTCTTCTTTTTCTTTATTTATACACCTGAATTTTTCTTTCTTTCTCTTTCTCTTTTTCTTTCTTTCTCTTTCTCTTCTCTCCTTTTCTTTTCTTTCCTTCTTTTCTCTTCTCTTTGTTCTTTTTTTCTTTCTTGTCTTTTCTTTTTCCCTTCTTTCTTTCTTTCTTTCTTTCTTTCTTTCTTTCTTTCTTTCTTTCTTAGCTCTACACTCAACATGAGGCTTGAACCCATCACCACTGCAAGATCACGAGTTCCCTGCTTTATAGACTGAGCCAGGCACCTCCGTCTATTTGTTTTACATGGGTACTTTTCTTGCCTTATTACATTGGGTTGACCTTTAAGCAATACGAACTAGTGGCTACCTTTATCTTTACCCTGATTTTTAAGTGATTGCTTCATGTTAGCCATATTATTTGCCATAGTTTTCTACGAGGAAGCCTTAATCAAGATAAAGATCTTTTACTCCTTTTTCAAATTCATTACATTTTCTCCTACCAAGCTTAGTTGTTAAATTTTCATCTAAAGCTTTACTGTGTCCTTAAGATGTCTATATATTTTCTTATTCCTTAAAACTATAAAGTAGTGATATTTGATATTGATTTCCTAAAATAGAATTTTCCTTCCCTGGAGTGGAATATAGTTGTAATATGCTGAGAGATTTTGTTTGGTGATATTTTGTATTTATGAGGTGAACCCGTTACTAATGGAATGTTTTTGAACACCTGATAATAATGAAAGTGATCTAAAATAAAAGCAAACATTTGTGAATAAGCAAATAAAGCAAAGTCCATTTTGCAAAACATAGATATTAAAGCAAATTTATGATTTATAAATAATAAAACAAGGTGGCAGGAGTTAAGCCAATTAGGTAAATAATGTAAGTTAAAATGATAATTTTCTTATGTTAGAAGGCAGGAAACTTCATATTGATTTTTAAAAATCCAATTAGGGGCGCCTGGGTGGCTCAGTCATTAAGCATCTGCCTTCGGCTCAGGGCGTGATCCCGGCGTTCTGGGATCAAGCCCCACGTTAGGCTCTTCCGCTGGGAACCTGCTTCTTCCTCTCCCACTACCCCTGCTTGTGTTCCCTCTCTCGCTGGCTGTCTCACTGTCTCTCTCAAATAAATAAAAAATCTTTAAAAAAATTCCAACTAAAGCTGCTTAGAGAGACTCTATAAAAACAAAATACATGAAATTATAAGTAAAAGATAGGTAAAAAAAATACTGGATAAAGAAAAAGTATAGTAAAACCACGGCAAGAGCAACGATTTGAGCACTTCATATGATAAGGTGGTTTACATACATTACCTACCTTGGTTCTCACCACTATATCCTAGCTGGGTATTTATTATCATTATTTCATAAATAAAGAAGCTGAGGTTTAACAGGATAAAGTAATCTGTTAATGGCAGAAGTGTATGTCGACCAGCTAAGTTGAAAACTTGGGGCTCTTTATCTCAAAACTCACGTTCTTCTTTCTTGTCACTATCCGTCTTAGATTGGGCTGCCGTGACAAATACCACAGACGCGTGGCTTAAACAATAGAAATTCATTTCTCACAGTTTGGGAGTCCGGGAAGTTCAAGATCAAAGTGCTCCCTGATTCCATCATGAGTGAGAGTGCTTGGGGTTGAGGAGGAGTGCTAGTGAGAGAGAGAGAAAAAGGGAGAGAGAAACTGGGAGGAAGAAAGGAACTAAACTCTTCAGTGTCTCTTCTTATAAAGATACTAATCCCAAGACAAGGGATCATACCCGCATGACCTCATCTAAACCTACTTACATCCTGAAGACCCCATCTCTAAATACTATTGCCCTAGGGGCTGGGGCTTCAACATGTGAATTTTGAGGGGACACAATTATTCAGTCCTGTCCTTCACGTTAACGTATATTGATAATCAGCCTCTCTACTTAGAAGGACACATTGGATTTTGGATTTGAAGAAACAGGACCAAGCATGGAGTAATAATCCCACCTTAATATAGACATTAATGCACTTTGGGGCACTAGATATGAGAAAGAAAAAGGTATAGAAGACAGACAGTTTAATACATTTTCAGGCAATTGATGTTGTGTGGACTTAATTTTATCTTTGGGTAGCTAAAATGATTGGATCCATGCCACAGAAATGAATAATAAAAGGTAAAATTATTTTGATATGCAGAGCTCATGTACAGACACCATGACTCAATATGTCAACCCTTGGTCTCATAAATAAAATATATTTTTAAGTGTAACTCTAGCTTCCATATATTCTTGTTTTTTGAATTGTATTCAATTTCCCAGGAAACTGGGCACTGGAGTTGTCAAGTATTCTAATCTTATCAAAATTAATTTCTAAATGACTGTTTTACTATAGCAATTATTTTAATTAATTCATTTTTAAAGAATTAAAATTTTTCCAGTAGAATTTTCAATTTAGAAATAGATTTAAAAATATTTTAATTTTACATTACAGCCATTTTAAGTGTACACTGTAAAATGTGGGTTGAATAACACCAAAAGGGCTCAGAGACATCTGATTCAGCGCAATGAGAATTCTCTCTGACTGTTTACATTGGCAGTTCCCATCTCCTTCAAGGTAACATTGGAATCTCATTTTTTTCAGATGATAAATCATGGCAATATCAGAATGTTTATATAGCATGAGTTATTTCATTCTTCAGGTAAAAGGAAAAATGACAATATTTTTATTGCATCCGTATGGAGCATGGAACTAGTTGTCATGTAGGCTGATTTAAGAAATGCTCTTATTTAAAATCCATTTAAAGCGACTTTGCAAAGTCTAAGCTATAAACATGAAATGACCAGAATGCAGTGGAGCCAATGTGACCATTTCAGCCATCTCAGTAATGGATTCCAATGGCCGCTGCTAAAGCAGTTGTGCACACATCAACATCTATCATTAGGACAGCCCACAGGATTAGATGGGCAACACCGCATCAGGTTGTACTGTTTGTGTGATTGTGTTTGCCTGAATGTATACACGCATTGTAGAGCTTACCTGCTGTCAAATATGAAGTTCATTGGGATGATCCGAGTTTCTGATAATCAACAAGCTCACATTGAATTATTGTACCAATGGCAGAATTTGGAAAAGGGTCCAATTTTTCAAATATCATGGTATCAATCCAATTATCTATCTTTAGGAAGTCATTCTAAACTTGAAGTACATCTTTTGTAGTTTTGCTGTTTGTTTTAATATTCATGAGTAGAAACGCAGACTTTCCAAATTAAGATAAAATCAGATAATACCATCTGGCACTATGGGAACAATTTAAAAAAGGCTTATATATCTTAAATAATTGCATTTTTTAAATAAAAGGGGAGAAAATTCTAATATTTTATTGCTCTACTGTGTTCCATACATGTCAAATGCAATGAATTTGGGTGAAGAAAAAAATAGTATTATTAATAGAACTGGAGTACTCTATATTTTGAAAGATATGGAAGTAAAAATGTCACAAACTACATGACTGTGATGACGAATGTTTATTTGCAGCATCATTCTCCCATGTAAGGTGGCCTAGCATATAGATGTTATGCTAGGTAGGAAAATACTGAACACAATTTTTATTGGATTTCATGCATTTGAGGACTTACTTTATGTATTTTCATTTTCCAAATTGTGTTTCACAGAACATAACTGCTATAAGTTCTGTAAAAAAATAATCTATGGTCAAATAACGTTGAAAAACACTGCAATCCTTGTCCTCATCTTGGAAGGTCATAAGGAACATTAACATATTAAAGGCTCTGAGAATTACTATAATAATGAAAACTTGTAGGTTCAATGACTGATGCTCAAATGGATTTAATTATTGCATACTTTTAAAGTATAACGTTACATAAACATAAACGTAGAACATGCTTTGGAAATGTTAATATAAAGGATAATTCTGTTTTCTAGGATATGAAAATATTAGATATTAATATTTATAAGCATAGAAAAATCATGACAGGAAGAGTATTAAAAGTTAGAAATTATAACCTTACATTAGGTTCTAGAATCTTTTCTTCAGTTTGCTGTCAGATAGTCTTTCAGCATATTCTTTGAAGCTTCCTGTGTAGCTCAACTCAGTTACTCTCTGGTATCTGCCTTTTTATCCATGCCCATCTCTGATTCTTAATTAGGTCGTTTCTAACATTGAGTCAGATATACCTCTCCATAGCTTTTCATTGGCCCTAATTGTACTCTATTCAGAGGTGTTGATCCAAGAAAGCTATTATCCAAGATAGTGGGTCAATCTTGATTCTCAACTTTTGTTGGTTAGGGGTTGAGGTAGAAAAGGCCTATCAAAGTTAAAGGAATACATTATATGAGAAGCTTGTTTGGTCCATCCTTACAGAAAAGGGGCTAACAGGAATCAGTAAATGCTCCCTAGTGGAAGAGAAAAGATGGCCGCTCCCAAATTCAAGTTGGATGAGGAGAGCAGGGAGTGTTTCTATAGCTGGGCAGGAGGCTTTCTAGCCTGAGACTTCAATGTACCTTTTAATCACACAGTGATGTTTGTAAAATGCAGATTAATAGTGTGGAGTTGGGGGGCGCCTGGGTAGCGCAGTCGTTAAGCGTCTGCCTTCGGCTCAGGGCGTGATCCCGGTGTTCTGGGATAGAGTCCCACATCGGGCTCCTCTGCTGGGAGTCTGCTTCTTCCTCTCCCACTCCCCATGCTGTGTTCCCTCTCTCTCTGGCTGTCTCTCTGTCACATAAATAAATAAAATCTTAAAAAAAAAAAAATAGTGTGGAGTTGGGTTCAAGATTCTGAATTTCTAAAACTCTTCTATGTGATGCCAGCATGATGGGTCCTCTGACCTCACTTAGAGCAATAATGTTCTAGGAGACCTGCACTGCCTCCTGGCTAACTGGGTAAGAATCTCCTGAGTCAAGGAAGTTAATGTAGAATTTACCAAGTTTATCGTAAGAATCATCTAGAGGTTCTTATAAATATGGATTCCTACTTCCCTAATGTACTAAATAATACTTTTTAGGGAAATGGCTCGGAATTTTATTTTTTATTTTTATTAAATACCTCAGGTGGTTCTTATTTTTTAGCAAGTTTGCAAAACATGGAGTTAATGCAATGTTTTTCTGAGTTGATCTTCAGACCACAGCCAAGCTGATCCCGTAAGGGATTCTCCTGAGGAGTTTATTGGAAATGAGCTTGGATATCCTCGCTAAATGTCAGAATTCAAACCTCCCTAAGACCCTAGTGCACACCAGTCTTGTGAATCTCAGGTTATGGGTGCTACTCTTTGATGTGAGTAAAGAGGTATTCCCCAGACCTTATAGATGTTGAATATCCTGGCCTGCCTGCATTCACGCAAATAAGAAGGTTGAAAGCAGTGCCCCTCTGAGGTCATTGTGGCTGTAACAGTGGAAATGAGTGAAAGGATAGAGAGGAAAGACTCCACAGGGAGAGCTGGGCCTTTACCAACCTCCATTAATCTGAGAAGTTGTGTATAAGAGTGTGAGAATGACACAGGCAAGGCTTCTTATGTTAGCAAATCCAGCCAACTTGCTGTGTTTAGAGCAGAATTTTATTATCCACGGGAACTGGTAGGAATTGGGAAATAATTATAAGGTAGGAAATGAAATTTCTTGGTATATTTGAAAAAAACATGTTCTTTTGAGTTGGATAGACTTAGTTTTCACCCTGCTTCTTAATGTTAATAGCACTAGTAGTAATAGCTAATAGGTGTTCTGTGCTGACTCTGCACCAGGCACTAATCTAGGTGCTGTACAACTATTTGCATGACCTGAAGCAAATGACTTTACCCATTTAGATTCTTTCAGTTTCCTCTTTTGGTTTCCAAACCATTATTTGATCTCCCTCATGCAAAAAAAAAAAAAAAAAAAAAAAAACAAAACACTGTAAAAATCATCCCGGGCCACGTGGGTGGCTCAGTTGGTCAAGCATCTGACTTTCATTTAGGCTCAGGTCTTGATCTCAGTGTCCTGAGTTCAACCCCCATAGTGGGCTCCACCCTGGGCATGGAGACTACTTTAAAAAAAAAGAAAAAAGAAAAAAAGAAAAAAAAGAAAACCATCTCAAGTGACTTTATCTTCAATGGCAGTGGCCTCTGTGCCACTGTATATTCAGTTCCATAGTCTTCTCTTTTTCAGTGGACCCTTTCCTCCATTTCATCTTGTTCACCTATTCCCACACCATGGACCTGGAGCTGCTCCATTTCAGATATGTCAAAACACCGTAACCCACTGTTATGCCTAAACTTATATATGTTAACCTCAAATGTGCCCTTGCTATATGTGTCCTTTCACCTTATGGCTTTGCAAGTCCTGTAATTTTGTTCAGTCTCTCTGGACACTTTTGGTTTCTTTTCTTAACAAACCTGGTCCTTATTTGTCACTGTCACTATGTCTCAGCATACTCTTCTCTGTCATCTCATTAGGCTTCACTCTTCTTGGAAAATCTTCTCCTCCGCTCTGGTTGGCAGCTGAATACCAGCAAAGAAACCTGATCAACCGGGTGAATGCTGCAATTATCTATTGGAGGGGTCAGTTTCCACAGGGCTGTGAATACACCCATCAATCCATTCACTTGTTCATGGTCTTATCCCTGGCACATTACTCACAGGAATGATTCCAAAACATCATTGCTCTCCTGAAAGCTCTAACAAAGGGCTCTTAAGTCTGCCCGTATTTTTGAGTCATCTAGAGAGATTCATATTCTGATACTCAGGCTCACACCGAAGCAATGTGTGATGTATGCCCAAGCAATAGTATTTAAAAAAAAATCTTCCAACTTGGTTCTAACATACAACCATGGCTGAAACCACTGCTCTCATGTGACTCCGAGTGTTTCTGTTTTCCGCAGAGAAATTTTGAGATTTTGAGACTATCACTCTTGAATTCCCTTTATTTCTTTCCTTCATCTCCCTGTAAATTTACATGTATCAACACTCATTCTAATCCTTCTCTGTTTTCAGAGAGGAGATCCTTGGTCCTGTCCAAGCCTGATTCCCCCACCTTTGCTCTTGAAGCCATTTATTCTTATTCTCTGTGTCAGTCTGTGTCTCTTTCTTTGCGTCTGTCTCCTCTCTCTTTGCTTCTTTCTCTCTTTATCTGCTTCTGACTTGCCACGTGCATGGAAGTCTGTGTGTAGGCCTCTGTTTCCATATGTGTCTCTCTCTATGGCTTTGTGCTTGGATATGCCATGTTCTGCTTGTTTGTTTTCTTGGTTTCTTTATGGCTCTCTATCTCTTTTTCTGTTTCTCTGTCTTCCTGTATCTTTTTCTCTCTGAGTTTGTTTCTGTTTCTCTACCTCTTTGTGTATCTGCTTCACTGTCTCTGTCTCTCTTTACTTCTCATTTCTCTCTCCCTCTCCAACTCCAATATCATCAGTACTCCCTATATCTGTGTCTATCTCCTTGTCTATGTTTGTCTCTTCAATCTTCATCTATTAGCTCCTTTTCCTAAGCCTGCACATATACTCATAACTCTCCCATTTAAAAAGAAAATACAAACCATTACATAATTCTTAATCTCACTCTATTTCCTTCTCCCCTAAGATTTTAGAAAGAATAACCTAACGTGACTATTTCCATTTCAAACTTCCATCGACTTTCCAATAAATCTCAATCTGGCCTTTATCTTTAACCTGCCACTAAGGCTTTTCTCATTCTGTTCATCAGTGGCCTCCAATTCCTAAACCTTATAGATACACCCAATCACGAGGTCAAGTGGTAATTTAATTCTCTGGGAAATTTGACCCTGTTAACCAATCTTTTCTTTTCAATGTTTTTTCTTCTTTTGGCTTCATGACATAATTCTTATGATAATTGGGTCTATCTCTCTCTCTCTCTTTTTTTTTTTTTTTTCAGCATCTTCTTTCTATGTCTTACCTTTATATATTGGTGTTTCTCAGATGTGGTAGACTAAAAAATATGTCCATATATTTTGTAGCTGTTTCCCAAAAGAGGATGAGTTGAGTCTATTTCCCCAAGCCAATCTGAACTAGCTTTGTGTCTGGCTTATACCAAGAGAATGTGGTAGCAGTGACATTGTCTAGGCCTCAAAAAGCTTTGCAGGGTCAACCTTTGCTCCCTTGGAATGTTGAGAAGCAGCCGATGATAAAAGATTGCATAGAAATAGAGCCCAGCGGATCCAGGCATCTCCCCTGTGACCAGTCTCCAGGAGATCGATCTGTTAGTTAAATGCAGTCAAATGAATGAGCCCAGGCAAGATCACCAGGAGAATAATTTAATTAACCCACAGATATTTGAAAAGTGTTTTACCATTTTAGTTTCTTTTTTTTTTTTAAGATTTTTTATTTATTTGTTTGACAGAGAGACAGCCAGCGAGAGAGGGAACACAAGCGGGAGGAGTGGGAGAGGAAGGAGCAGGCTCTCCCAGTGGAGCAGGGAGCAGGGAGCATGATGTGGGGCTCGATCCCAGGACCCTGGGATCACGCCCTGAGCCAAAGGCAGACGCTTAACGACTAAGACACCCAGATGCCCCTACTATTTTAGTTTTAATCCATTAAGTTTGGGGATGATTTTTCATGCATCAAATAAAAAAAAAAAAGATATGGAATTTCTACTGTTGCTAATTTCTCTTCACATTCTTAAACTATCCCAGAATACCCTTTCAATGTTCTACCTACATTCTAAATACAAGTTTTGTCAGCTGTAACCTGTCTTGAGGGTCCTAAAACCATAAATTCAAATTTTAATCAAGGTCAATAATTGAATATCCCACAATTACTTGTAACTCAAAACATCTAAAAACTGAACAATACCATGTGCTTTTTAAATTGCTTTTAGAAACACTACCCACTCAGTTACCCAATCCTAAAACCTGTGAGTTATTCTCTAGTCTTGTTTTTCTTCAAAATTCTCATCTAATCACTCTCCCAGTATAAATCTAACCTATTAAATATTTCCTAGATAGCTACCTTCCTTCCATTTTTGCTGGTTCTACTACTCAGACACTTGCCATCTTTTGCCTGGACTTTTAATAATAATCTGTTGATTAGTTTCTCTGGCTTTAGCCTCAGGCCTCGTTGAATTTTTACTGCACAGTAGCATTACTAAATTAAACATATGACTGTGTCTCTGCTCTTCAGTTCATCTATGAAATGAAATTAAGTCTGTTGGTGTGACACACAGAATCCTCCAGTTTGACCCCTAACAACCTATTCAGCCTTACCATCTCCATTTCCTGTCTTGATGACATTTTCTATATAAGAAACATGGAACTATATAAATATACATATATAGGATGATGTTTCAAAGATTGTTTCTTAATAAAAAAAACATTTTTGCTCTTTTGCTTTAGTCCTACTCAGCTTTCAAGATGAAACCCAGAAATTACGTTCCCTGAAATTCTGCAGGTGGGGTTAAGATAGTGGCTTCTGCCTTTTGCTATAATGTTGTGTGCACATTACAGTCAGTGCAGTATCCCCACTGTATTGGGGTTATTCGACTTCCCATCTGTCTCCCTAAAACTTCTATTGGCTCCTTGAGCATAGTTAGCACATTTTCCTCACAATTCCCAACATCATGCTCACTGCCTGATTTAGAGGTAACTCCATATGTGTGTAAGTTTCATTTTGAACTCATTTTTTTTCAGCTATGATGTGTGGTTAGTAATATGACTTCATATCATTATTGTGAAGTAGAATTGCCTATTGTAGAGTAGCTATGAAATAAAGTTGGCAAAACTACTAGTTTCCCTTCCTACTGCCCATTGAAGAAAAAAACACTAGAGACTGGAACAAAAGGGGAAAAACTAGGTACCAGGCTGCCTAGATACAAGAATGAGTTATATGTTACAAAAAGAATACTAAATATACAATAGGTATATAACTTCCTGTTCTCTCTGAGAAACTAGACAAATGGAAGCAGATCCTTTGGCTACTCCATTAACTTTTTACAAAAACTATTAATTTATTTGAGAGACAGAGAGAACACAGAGAGAGAGAGAGGGAGAGGGAGAACCAGACTCCCTTCCAAGCAGGGAGGTGGGGGTGGGGCGGAAGGGTTTGATGCAGGGCTGGATGTGGGGCTTGATCCCAGGACCCTGAGCTGAAGGCAGAAGCTTCACTGACTGAGCCACCCAGGTGCTCCTGATACTCCATTAACTTTTGTAGATGTTTCCTAATGTGCTTGCAGGCCTGGTTTATCAAGAGTCAATATTCTACATAAGTTGGATAAAGCTGGATTAGAAAGGGACTAACATAGGTTGTACCAAGTTCTGTATTTTTTGGTTATTAGAATTTTTTCTGTGCTTGTTTCACTTATATGCAGTACCTTTGTATTTGCCTTGTTATATTTAACTCAGAATGCCTATCTCTCAAGGTAGTTTTGATTTTGATTCTTAAAAGGCAAAGAGCATGACCACTGTAGGGAGGGGCACATCTGGATCTAGAGATGATATAAAAAGAGTTCTTGCGATTGGTTTTGCTTGAGCTTAGTTATTCTGGATGTATTTGGAATGCCAAATAGCGTTTAAAAATGGGGGAAATATTTGGGTTTATTAAGGTAGGTGTTATAGACCGAATGTTTATGTTTCTCACTCCCCAATCCTAAAGTGGTCATCCTAACCCCTAATGTGATGGTCTTAGGAGGTGGGGCTTTGGAGAGGTAATAAGGTCAAGAGAGTAGAGTCCTCATGAATGTGCTTAATGCCTTTATAAAAGGGACCTCAGAAAGCTCCCTTACTCTTTTTTTCTATCATATGAATACACAGCAAAAAGTCAGGTCTGCAATCTGGAAGAGGGCCCTCATCAGAAGACCATCATGCTAGCACTCTGACCTTGGTATTCCCAATGTCCAGAACTGTAAAGAATAAATTTCTGCTGCTTATAAGTCCTTCAGTCTGTGGTATTCTGTAATAGTAACCTGAACTGACTAAAAAAAAAAAAAAAGTGCTTCAAACAAGTTTAGAGACACTAATTTTAAAGTATGTCATAGGTTCCTAGAACAATCTAGAAAAGAAGCAGCTAAAGTGAGAAACAAGGTAACCTGGAAATGAAAGGACCATATTGAGTAATTTTAAAAACTCAAGATAAATTAAAATAATGATGAAAAAAGAATATGGAATAACAGTGAATTAACTCACATACGTTAAGATGATGAAAGGGGAAAAATATTAATGTCTTATGTTGGGAAACTGAATAAATAACAGTATGAAAAATCTTCATAATATTTAAAAATTTCTCTTGAGATTTCATTTAGATCCATATGTTATTTAGAAGCGTGCTGTTTAATCTCCACATATTTTAGGATTTCCCAGTTATATTTGTTACTGATTTCTAGTTTAATTCCATTGTGTTCTGAGAGCAGACATTGACTTCTGTTTTATTACATTTGCTGAGTTTGTGAGTTTTATGCTTAGAATATGTTCTGTCTTAGTGAATGTTCCATGTGAGCTTGAGGAGAATGTGTATTCGGCTGTTGGATGAAATAGTCCGTGGGACATATTCAGGTGTTTGATGGTGTTGTTGAGTTTAACTATTCCCTTACTGATTTTACGCCTGCTGGATCTGTCCATTTCTGATAGATGAGTGTTGAAGTCTCCAGCTCCGTGCATTCATCTGTTTCTCTTTGCAATTCTATCAGTTTTTGGCTATTGCAGATGGACGTTCTGTTAGGTGCATATGCATTAAGGACTCTTAAGGACAGTTGTGTTTTTTGGTTTTTTGTTTTTTGAGCATCTATCCTTTTATCATTATATAGTGCCCCCTTTTTAATTCCTGATAATTTTCCTTGCTTTAAAATCTGATGTCTAAAATTAATATAGCTACTTCTGTTTCTTTTTGATTCATACTAGCATAGTATTTTTTTCTCCATACATTTACTTTTTTCCCCGCCCCTGTGAACAATGCCGCCCTTTCTATTGTGGTAAAATCCATCCATTTCCTTTAAATTTGTATGTCTTTTCATTGTAGACAACATCTATTTAGATCTTGTTTTTGATACATTCTGAGAATCTGTGTCTTTTAAAAGGCGAATTTAGACCTTTAATGTTCAAAGTGACTATTGATACAGCTGGAATAATATCTACCATATTGTTGTTTTCTATTTTTTTCCTTTGCTCTTTGTTCATATTTTTTTCTTTTTTTTAAGGTTTTATTTATTTATCTGACAGAGAGAGCGAGAGAGCATAAGCATGGGAACAGTAGAGGAAGAGGGAGAAGCAGGATCCCCTCTAAGAGGGGAGCCACACATGGGGCTTGATCCCAGAACCCTGGGATCATGACCTCAGCTGATGGCAGATGGACTGACCCACCCAGGGGCCACTGCTCTTTGTTCATATTATTGTTTTCGCTTTTTTCTGGTTTCAATTGATTTTGTGATTCCATTTTCTCTCCTTTCTTAGCATATTAGTTTTACTTTTTTATTTTACTTTTTTTAGTGATTGCCTTATAGTTATAAATATCCATTTATATCTAACTTATGTCCAAATTCAAATAATACTGTACTATTATGTGGGTAGTATACCTTATAATAAGAAAATAATCTTAGTTCCTTCCTCTCAACCTTGTCATTCATTTCACTTATACATAACTATTTTAGGTATATAATAAGTATATCCCAGGGTCCTGGGATCGAGCCCCATATCAGGTTCCTTGCTCAGTGGAGGTCCTGCTTCTCCCTCTCCCTCTGCTCCTCCCCCTCCTTGCTCTCTCTCTCTCTCTCTTCCTCTGTCAAATAAATAAATAGAATTATTAAAAAAGAATAAGAAAAGTAAGTTTTTATTTTACCTTCTCTTATTATTTCTTTGATTTTTTCCTGCCCTTTATGTGTACCTGACTTTCTGATCATAACATGGACAGGACTGGAGGAGATTATGCTAAGTGAAATAAGTCAAGCAGAGAAAGACAATTATCATATGGTTTCACTTATTTATGGAACATAAGGAATAGCAGGGAGATCGGTAGGAGAAGGAAGGCAAGAATGAAGGGGGGGGTAAACAGAAGGGAGAATGAACCATGAGAGACTATGGACTCTGGGAAACAAACTGAGGGCTTCAGAAGGGATGGGGGTGGGGGGATTGGGATAGGCCAGTTATGGGTATTAAGGAGAGCACGTATTGCATGGAGCACTGGGTGTTACAGGCAAACAATGAATCATGGAACACTACATCAAAAACTAATGATGTACTGTATGGTGACTAACATAACATAATAAAAAATTAAAAAAAAATAATTTTTAAAACTTTTCTTGCAAGGCAGGTCTACTGGCAACAAATTTCCTCAATTTTTGTTCATCTGATTAAGTATTTCTCCTTTATTTTTGAAGGATAATTTTCTATGTATGGAATTCTAGATTGGTAGGTTTTTTCTCAACACTAAATATTTCACTCCACTTTCTTCTTGCTTGTATAATTTCTGAAGAGAAGTTGGAAGTTATTCATATCTTTGTTCTTTTATATTTAAGGTTTATTTTTATGTCTGGCTTCTCGAAGGATTTTTTTCTTTACCTCTCATTTTCCATAGTTTGAAAACAATATGCCTAGATTTTTGTTTTGTTCCGTTTTTGTGTTTATTTTTTGTCATTTCTCCTATTTGGTGTTCTCTGAGCTTCTTGGATCTATAGTTTGGTGTTTGCCATTAATTTGGGGAAATTCTCAGCTGTTATTGTTTCAAATATTTTTTTCTGTTTCTACTTTCATCTCCTTCTGATAGTCTCATTATAAATATATTACAATTTTGATATTGTCTGACAGTTCTTGGATATTCTATTCTCTTTTACAGTCTTTATTTTTATTGCATTTCAGTTTTGGATGTTCTACTGAGAAATCTTCAAGCTTAGAGATTCTTCCCTCAGCTATGCCCAATCTCTTAATAAGCCCATCAAAGGAATTCTTCATTTCACTTACATGTTTTGATCTCTAGCTTTTTGTTTGTTTGTTTTGTTCTTTCTTAGAACTTCTGTCTCTCTGATTACAATGTCCATCTGTTCTTACATGCTTTTATCCACTAGAACTGTTAGCATATTAATCGTAGTTGTTTGAATTTTCTGATCCGAATATACCACCATCCCTGCCATGTCTGGCTCTGATGCTTTCTCTGTTGCTTCAAGTTGTGTTTTTGTCTTTTGGTATGTCTTTCTTAATATCAGAATATGATGAAAGGAGCTGCGGTAAATAGGCCATTAGTAATCTGGTGGTGAGGTATGAAGGCAGAGGAAGCACCCTATAGTCAGACTTTCAGTGGATTGTGAACTTCACAAGTGTTTTTTAGTGACTTTTTTCCCCCTTGTAGGTGGGGCAGGATGGCTATAGTGGGTTGGACTTGTGTATTTCCCTTTCCCCATGTCAGTTAGGCTCTGATAATACCCCAATAGGTTAGACTTTGGTTTCATCTGAAAGCAAGCCTTGTTTAGAACAAAGTGTTCTGGTGTTCTGGAGTATTTTAAATTGTCTGTCTCTCCACTCTTGGAGGCAGTGGTCTGCCCTGTGTTCTTTCCTCAAGGATCCAAGAAGAGTTGTTGATTTTTGTCTCTGTTTGGATTTTTGCATGTTGTTAGGATGGAGTGGTGACCTCCAAGCTCCTTACATGGAGAACTGGAGACCAGAAGTCTTTCTGATCTTTTCCATAAAAATATTGAACAGGATAGGAACAGGAACAGCTGTCCAACTAAAGACTTCTCTCTCTTGGTCAGACAAATTGTATTAATTAATCTTCTTGCTGCTAGATTGTTTAACCACTTACTAATCAACATAATTACCATGTCCATACTCCTCCATATATAATTGTTATAAATATATCATGAGAAAACTTATCAAATGCTTTATTGATTTCCAATTTTATATAAACACTTTTTATTCCTTATCTCTATCTAGTAACCTCTAAAAAAACCTGTTTTGTTCAAGCATGACTGTTCATTTATTCAATTCATTAAATTGTTCTTGAATATCTGATATTTACTTTCAGTTGTGATGGATACTGACAATATCAAAATTTGGCCCTTGTCTTCAAATAATTTACATAATACTCAGTTACATACAAAGCAATTGTTCCTGGGAAAAGTATTCTAAACTTAAAAATTTTAACCAGCCAGTTTTTTTTTCCTCATTACAAATTATGGCAAATCAGACAATATGATTCCTTCAATTAAACTTGGGAAATTAAAATAAAATCTATGTGATAATAACAAAGGTCAAATGCCATTGTATTATATGTATGCACATGCATACACACACACAGACACACACAAGATAAGGAGTGTTACTGATGGAGAACGAACAACTGTGTTGGTATTGACAAAGTGTAGGGGTGAGTAGAGAATCTCTCTTAGACAGATCTTGCTGGTTACTGACCAGTAATCACTGAGTATCATCTTTTCCTTATAAGGACTTGATTATAAACTATTCCAATAATAAAAATAATTTAGCAATATAGTATCATGCATTCAGATACATCAAGTCATTTGTATTTATTGTTTAGTAAAGATGTTGGTCAAATTCCAATTTTTTAGCGTGTCTCTTATCATCCATGTGTCCCTAATGTTCATAAAGAATAAGTTGTGATAGTTCTAAGTAATTATCTCTAACTTTAACAGCTATTTATAACACTGGTTCATAGTTTTATAATCTTTAAGAATATTCTGTCACTATGTTGAGGATGGTAAAAGTATAATCTTTTAATTAAATATATTTGGTATCTTTTAAATATTTTAATTTTATAGTTCTATACATTTTATCATCTTGGTCAAAAGTGGTGGATTTGAATTTGACACAGGACATTGAGAGATAAACAAAAACAACTGGAGAAAATCTGAAATGAAATTTAGGATTCTAACAAAAAACTTTTACAATAATAATCAGTCACACATGTAATTTTATAAAGAATATGTAGAAAGAAAGACAACCGCAGTCTGAAACAGTAAAAAACACAAGATATGATCAACATTTTACTTGATATTATTTTAACCATTTATATATATTTGTTTGCATAAGGTATACATTAGAATTTTTGCTCCTGATTTTACTTTAAAATTAATTTATCATATAATTCTGACCATCAAAATAGTTAGCAATTTTCTTTACTTTTAAAATTTATATTAGATATTTTGGCAGGTCAACAAAAAATCTCAAGTTCAGTACTATTGGTGCTAACTAACTATATCCAGTTATCTTGTATTACATTTGTGTTCTAATTAGTTTCTTATTTAGTACATCTTTCAATCTAGGAAAACTGTTTTCTGTGTGTGATTACACTTACGATTTATTTTTATAGAAAATCTAAGTGCATCTTTTGTGCATCTTTCTCCTTAATGGTTCCCTTGTTACAACTGTTATCAAATCATTGCCCTTTAAGCAACTTCGGAAATGTTGGCAACTCTCCAACCTAATTTTGAACTTTTTAATTATTTTCAAATAAGCAAGAGGGCCATAGCCTCAAAATATAAGGCAATATGGGTTCTACATCTAAAATATGCTGCAGTGAGGCATCTAAACATGGAGTTGGGACAGCCAATAGTGCATAAAAAGCGCCAAAGTGGCAGCAACCAAGGTGGGAAAGGGAAACAGCTTCTTCTTGGAAAACAGAACTTGTGTTCAATTTTTATTTTTTTCATAAAGCACCTAGGATGTAGGATGCCTTAGTGGCTCAGTCAGTTAAGTGTCCAGCTCTTGGTTTTGGCTCAGGTCATGATCTCAGGGTCTGGAGATGGAGCCCCATGTTGGGCCCTGCACTGAGTATAGAGCCTACTTAAGATTCTTTCTCCCTTTCCCTCTACCCCTCCCCGCCCACCTCTGCTCACACACTCTCTCTCTGTCTCTCTGTCTCTCTCTCTCACCTTCTCTTTAAAAAAAAAAAAAAAAGACACCGAGGATATAATAATTTTAAAAACACTCTTTGGATTGCTATCTAATTGCTTCCTCCCCTTTAATTTGTAAATTGATTTAATCTGTGTTCTCAAGAGACAGAACGATTTTCTAGGAACCATCAGTGCAATTACCTATCAAAGTTTGAAATTGTTTATAAAATGACATTGCTTAAAGAAGGCAATTCTTTCAAAATTGAATGAGGTCAAGATAACAATCATAACAATCATATAATGCTACAATGTAAGGTCCATTATGCATAACATTTGGGCAAAATAATATCAGGTACAGTAGGAACAGAATTCACTATTTTTGTATAAGTAAAAACACTAACTGAAGAGTAAATTATTTTTTCCTGACAGTCATTGTTGAGTAATAAAAATAACAAAAATAGGAAGATTATAATTACTTTAAACATTTGGGGGGAAACACACAATTTAAAGGTTGGGGGTAGTTACTATCAGTGTAAATTATATAGCATGTCAGTCTAACAGATGAATGGACATGCATTCTTTAGTTTCACCAGGAAACATCATTTAATATTAGTAATCAGATACTCCAGCTAGTGTTTTTCAAAATTAGAACTTCATTACTTGAACATTTATGAAACACTTTAACTATTTTTAAACACAGCAGACAAACTAAATTTTAAGTTTTTTTGGTTTTTGTTTTTAAGTTGACTCCATGCCTTCATGGAGACCAACGCAGGGTTTGAACTGAAGACCCAGAGATCAAGACCAGAACTGAGATCAAGAGTCAGATACTTCACTGACTGAACCACCCAAGTGCCCCTAATTTTTTAATTTATATGGAACATGGAATATTTTGACATCATAATTGTATAATTGAACTACTGTTCTACTTTCTGTTTCTATGAATTTGGCTAAGTAGTTCATATAAGTGGAAATGTAACAATATTTCCTTTTTATGACTTATTTTACTTAATGTAATGTCTTCACGTTTCATCCATTTTATAGCATGTGTCAGAATTTCCTTTTTAAGGCTGAATAACATTTCATTTTTATGTACATATCATATTTAGTTTGTCCATTCATCCATTGATGGACACTGGGTTTGCTGCCTTCTTTTGGCTAATGTGAATAATGCTTCTATGAATATGGGTGTACAAATATGTGTTTGAGTCCTTGCTCTCAATTATTTGGGGTATATAGTGAGAAGTGGAATTGCTGGATCATGTGGTAATTCTATGTGTAACTTTTTGAGGACCTGCTATTCTGTTATCCACAGAAGCCAAACCAATACATGTCCACCAGCAATAAATACAGAAGGTCTCTAATTTCTCCACATCCTTGCTACCTTTTGTTTTTTTTTTTTTCCTCTCTTTTTATAATACATCCATCCTAATGGGTATGAAGTGGTATGGAATAATTCTGAATATGATTCTATTCATTCTATTGCTAACAAATACAAAGTTATAAAATCCAAAATAAGTAGATAGACATAAAATCATTTAAGCAATTAAAAGCAGAAATTTAAATCAATGCACAAAATATCTGGGACCAAATTGAAGACATTGTAGTATATTAACATTATTTCTGTGTAATATATCACATTAGGTTTCTATTTATGAATAAAAATAGAAAAATGATGGATGAGAGAATTTAGAAGTAGTTTAGATAAAAAATGAAGTTGTGGTAGGGTCTTTTCGCATATATGTCCAATAAGATCCCCCATTGCACATGTCCTTTGTAATGTGACATCTCTCTTCTTCTATCAAGTAGATGATCTCTTTCCTTTTGTCCAGTATAGTTTTTCCAGCTGACCAAAGACCCTCCAAGTAAAATATGGCCACACAGTAAAGGTTACATTAATTTTATATCTGTAAGCTCCTTTGTTAAAATCTTAGAACAATTTGAGATGGTTCCTAGTAGACCATCTCAGCTAGACATAAAGACTTCTGAGAATCTGGACGGCATTTTCCCAAAGTATTCTCACACATACAAAATTGAAATGTGCTTGAAAAAAAAATAATAGGTATTGCTTTTAGGGAAAGAGGTGAATCATAATAAGATTTATTTAAAATCTACAAATTTTTAAGAGCCCTAGACTGTCAAAAACACCACCTCACTGGCTAAAAGGAACAGAATAGTTCAAAATGCAAAGAGCACCCAATTTTTAAGGACAAGAAGCAGGCTGAGAGAGTGATTCACTGTAAATACTGGCTATTTCTTCTAGAAAAGGAGGGATGACTGAAGCAAAGGCAAGATCTTTGAAAAACAATACATTAGGGGCCAGACCCACAATCTTTTCAAGTAGGGGAAACTATTAACATGTGTCCAACTGTGTTTAGAATTGCCATGGACCAGTGACAAATCACTGCCTTCTTTAAAATGCAAGTATCTGTTGCAGTGTTTTTATCTGTGCTTCATCAGTGAATATTGTAGGCAAATGATCTTTTTATTTTCACATGTCTCTGGATCAAGAGCAATTGAACCCAAGCAGCTGCATCCAGGAAACCTCAGGCACATATGGACATAATTTAGATAATGACATTCTGGATTTTGAGACAATGCTTTAAGGGTATCAGATTTCTGGAGGAGCGAGGGGTGTATTTTGCTTGTGGGAGATCTATAAATTGCTGTGGCTAGAAGGTAGACAATGGTAGCTTGTTTTCAAAGATGTACACACCTCTCCCTCTTGTCCTACGTGTGAATTTGCTACTCCTTTTATTAATGAGTGGAATATACTTTCCTTCCTTTTGAATTTATGCAGGTTCTGTGACTTGTTTTGACCAATAGAATACAGTGGAAATGATATTGTATAATTTCTGGCTCTATAATTTCAGAGACCTTGCTGCTTCATTTTATCCCTCATTTTCACCCTTCCATTTTTAGCCAAACTGCATACCATATAGAGAAACTTTAGCGAGGCTACTTAATGATGACAGGTTATGGGATAGGGGAGAGAGGGAGAGAGAAAGAGAGAGAGAGAGAGAAAGAGATGGGAAGGAGGTGGGGAGATTGGTGGATTGATTATGCTCAGGAGAACCTTGGGACCCCAGCCAGCTCCCAGCCGAATGTAGCTGTGTGAGTGATTTCAGTGGACACTATGTGAAGTCAAAAAGCAGAACTCATCCACTGAATACAGCTAAATTTTGGAGTATTTTTTTCTTTTTTTTTTAATATAGCAAGAGATAACTGAAAAAGATTTATTTGTCTTAATCTTTGGAAGAGATGGTGGGGGTGGTGGGAACATATGTCTTCTTTTATTTATGACTTATATTTTCCAAAATAAAATATTTTCATTGCCAGATGAGAGTAGATATTTTATGGGTAGTATTATGGAGAAGATTTAAAAGAATCCTTGTACTATGGCATCATTAACTTCCCTTCGGTTTTTTCCTCCCAGCAACAAATTAGCAGTACTGTTTTTGACTACTAAACTGATTTTATTGATTTCTTTGGAATAACAGCCACATCCTTTTCCCTATTAGTATACTGATGATTGTTCCATTTATATTGCTTAGTTTGGTTCTTTGATCCCAAACAAAGCACCAAGAAATTCAACTCTTTGGGGCCAGCACTAAATATCATCCCCCCACCCCACTTTTAATTTTACATATAAAATACTGTAAAAATGCTTTAAAATAACAAATGAATGTGGCATCTTATTACTTTTAATTTTACATATAAAATACTGTAAAAATGCTTTAAAATAACAAATGAATGTGGCATCTTATTACAGTCTTAAACTGCAAATTTCCAATAGAAGTCTATTCCTAAAGTAACGAATGATTAAAAAATCACAGGATTACAATTTATACAGGAACTCAGTAAGATGGAATAGCTTTCCTAACCACATGAAATCCAAAGCTGTTACACTGGAAATGCATCAAGTTGGTATTTCAGGATAAAAGGGAAATTCTAGTGAAATCTAACAGGGAAATTGCGGGAAATAAATTACAATTATACCCGGTTTTTTTTTTTTTGTCATAATATCTATTTACTTAACTAAGATTGAATTAACTTCTGTATCTTTTTAAAATTCGATCACTTATTAACTTACTGGGTATGCTCAAGAAGAGACGTTAAAAGATACTGACAATTTTACAGATTGTCAAATCTTATTTTAGAAGATTCTTTTAACTAATGTTGATTTGATATTATGAGTCAAAAATATTTCTCTTCTGGGTTGCTTCATTTTATTTTTATCTATTTTATTTTTTTTAATTTTTAAAGATTTTATTTATTTATTTGAGAGAGAGAGAAAGAGAGCGCGAGCACATGAGTGGGGGGAGAAGCAACAGGAGAGGGACAAGAAGACTCTCCACTGAGGACAGAACCCCATGAAGGGCTCAATCTCAGGACCCTGAGACGATGATCCCAGCCTAAATCAAGAATCAGCCACCCAACCAACTGAAGCACCCGGGTGACCCTGGGTTGCTTTATTTTAATTAAAGATTTATAGAATCTGTTTAGACATGTTTAAAATCTCTTCTACATGATAACAATTATATACCAAATTACAAAAATAAAATGAAGAATTTTAGATGTTTAAAATTTTTACAGATCTTCTAAAAATGAAAGAACAGATCGTATTTAGAGAAAAAACGCTGAAGGTCTGTTTTTTGAACTATCTTCCATTAAGTATGTAATTCTTTTATCAATAAAGGATTAATAGCTAAAGGGGCCACGAGGTTTCCTACTACTCTTCAAGTTCAAAAGTCTTCTCCATTTCTGTATGGCAGGAAAAATATTGCTCCTAAACACATCACTTGGTGCTCACTAAATGGAATCTCTGTAAGTTAAACTTTAATTATTATGCATGCATAAATTATTTTGAACATTTTTGATCTTCCTACACAGTTTAAGTGTGACTAGAAGAAATTAAACTGGACTAGACGAGAAAGTCTCAATGATGTTGCTATTTGAGTGGTAATTATAATTAGCAAGTTTAGACAAAAGACATCATCCTTTCAAAAGAAGGTAAACGTAGTCAAAACATTGTAGGGCAAGAGCAGTTCATTACCGTACTTTTTGAAAGAGGTGTTAATATAAAAGATAAGGAAGAAATATCCCTAAAATAAATGCTGACTATAATTATAATATAAAAAGAAAACTAAATATAACTAAACTCTATATGGCTAACTATAACTAAACTGAGAGCCAGGAGAAAATGCAGTTTCATTAAAGTTGAACTGATGTCAGAAAGACGAAGAAGGAGATTAGAAATGAGAAGAAGAGTAATATTATCCCTAAAAATAAAGCAAAGTAAATAATGTAGTAGGTTGATCATCACCAGAATAAAGAAAATTCTCAGTTTTGATGCAAAGTTGGGAGGAGCCAAAGAAGGGAGTGCTACTCGAATTTGTTGAATGATATGAAATCCTAGTAATCCTTGGGGGCCACCATCGAAATGGATGTATTTTCTTTCAGTATGTGAAAATGGAATTCTTTCACTATTATGAAGCATGACTATATTAAATATAGTCAAATAAAATCACAGCCCGGAGAATATGTTCAAGAAAAAATCACTAGCTTTCATCTAAGCCTGGTGAATGGATCCAAATTTCCTATGAATATTTATTTGCTTCTTGCTCATTCTCTTTTGCCATCTGCTAGATGGCAGAAATCACCAATGCTTACGACAAAAATTTAAATAGAAATACTTAAAATTGAGGATATTCTCTCCAATAAATATTTTGCCTGTGGTTTACAAAGAGGGCCATTATTAGATGTATTATCAAAATAAATTTGAATGTTCCACATCTTTTGGTTTATAACCACTGCTTGATAATACAAGAACTCCTTCATTAACATTCAAAATTCAGCAACTATTCATATTAATTTGCAACTGGTACTCTAATTATATTTTTAAGTTATATTAAAAAATGTTTGACTTTTAATAAATACTAGATGAGTAGTACTGTAAGCAAATGGAGTTCAGTTTACATTCTCGTTCTTTTATTTACTAGTTAAGTGATCTTGGATAATTATTTAACATCTCTGAGATTCTGCTTCCTCATCTGTACAATTATCATATTAATACTGAATATCATGAATTTTGTCATCATCAAATGAGTTCAGGTAGTAGTAGCCTGTAGGTTTCTATAAACTCAACGAAGATCAAATCCTGAAATGATTTGCATATTTTTATATGAAAACAGCAAAATCTCTACTGTAACCATCATCTTAAGAAATCATTCTTTTTGAGTTTGAACTTCCCACCCACAGTTTATAATGTTCCTGAGTTCCCACTGTCATTGCCTGCGTGATAACAGACACAGGTTTGTTATGAAGCTACTGAACCATCAGAGCTCCTCAGAACTCCTCACCTGAAATACCTCCACTGCCAGCCCTGGGTTCACACATCATAGGACTTTGTAAAATGTTCCAAAGAAACATCCATTTGTGTTCCTTTTTATAGTGAGAACCCTCAAATTGTTTTAGTTTCAGCTTTACAGCTGATAGGAATTTTTTCAAGATTTATTATATCTTTGGTTCACAAATCCAGTCTGACAATTTTTATGTTTTAATTGGTGTATTTAGTGTATTTCCTCCTCAATTTGTGTTTAAATCTACCACCCGATTATTTGTACTGTATTTTTTCACCTGCTTTATATTTCCTTTTCCTTTTCGTTTTGTGCATTCTTTGGATAAATTTAACATTTTTGATATTCATTCTCTATCTGTCATGTTTTTAAAATATTTTTTGAATGGTTACATGAGAAATTACTATATATATTATTGATTTGTTGAAGCCTGATTTAACGTAATGCTTTTAATGCTCCCTTGACAATGCAGGGACTTTAAAACACTTTAATTCCATTTATCACCTCCTGAATTTTCTGCTATGTTAGACATTTACTTTAATTATTCATAATTTAAAATGCACTCAAGATAGTAATGTTGTTGTTATATGTAGTCAATATATCTATGTATTCAGTCTTTTAAGTCTTTATTTCTTTCTGAACTCCAGGCTTTTACATGAGATCGTTTTCCCTGTATCTTAAGTAACTTTTTTTTTTTTTTTTAGAGAGAGAGAGAAAGAGAGAGAGAGAATACACACACACACACACACACACACACAGAGAGGTAGGGGACGGGCAGAGGGCAAAGGAAAGAGAGAATCTCATGCAGCCTCCACGCCCAGCTTAGAACCATCATGGGTCTTGGTCTCAGGATACTGAGATCATGACCTGACCAGAAATCATGAGTCAGATGCTTAACCGACTGAGGCCCTCGGGAGCCACCTTCCATCTTAGTATTTTTTAAGTATTTTCTTTAGTGTGGATCTGATAGTGATACATTTTCCTAATTTTTATATACCTGAAAAGGTCTTTACTTCATTTGTGAAGCAGATTTTCTCTGTGAATAACATTATATTTTAGTGCATTTTTCAGTTGTTTTTTTTTTTTAGTGTATTATTTTTTCAACTGTATTATCTTCTGCTCCCATGATTTCCATAGAAGAGTCACCTACCTGTCAGTTCTATTGCTTTTATTTTAGTAATGGGTCCGTTGTTTTCTTCTTTCTTGCTTTTAAGGTTTTATTTTTTTTGTTTTGTTTTTGGTTATCCTATGGTGTGCCTTGGTGTTTTATTTCTATTTCTTTTACATAAACTTTTTGTTGTAATTTTTTTTTAATATTTTATTTATTTATTCGACAGGATAGAGACAGCCAGCAAGAGAGGGAACACAAGCAGGGGGAGTGGGAGAGGAAGAAGCAGACTCATAACAGAGGAGCCCGATGTGGGGCTCGATCCCATAATGCCGGGAGCACGCCCTGAGCCGAAGGCAGACGCTTAACCGCTGTGCTACCCAGGCGCCCCTTTTGTTGTACTTTTTGAATCTGTGTTTAATGTATTCAATCAACTTTGAAAGATTATTTGCTTTGTTCTTTCAAGTATTGCTTTTTGTTTTTTTTTTAAAGATTTTATTTATTTATTTGACACAGAGAGAGACAGCCAACGAGAGAGGGAACACAAGCAGGGGGAGTGGGAGAGGAAGAAGCAGGCTCCCAGCAGAGGAGCAGGATGTGGGGCTCGATCCCAGGACTCTGGGATCATGCCCTGAGCCAAAGGCAGACGCTTAATGACTGAGCCACCCAGGTGCCCCTCAAATATTGCTTTGTAATTTTCTCTTTGACCTTCCACCAGAGACTCTATTTACAGGTTATGTTAGCTATTCCATTTGTCTCTTAAATGCATTAGAGTATTTTCCATCCTCCCTCCTTCCCCCCATCTCTCTCTCTCTCTCTCTCTCTGTGCTTGAGTCTGGATCTAATGAACTATCTTCCACCTCATTAATCTTTTTTTTCTTTTTTTGGAGCAAAGACACTGTGGCTAATCTGCCGTTAAACTCATCTATTGAATTCTTTATTTTAGTTATTATATTTTCAGATCTGTAATTTCTATTCGTATCCCTTTTATATGTTCCCATTGTTTGTTGAAATGTTATATCTTCTCCCTTTTCTTCAACAAGTGTTGTGATTATAAATGCTATCACTGATATTCTAATATCTGGATCAGCTGTGGATTTCTATTATCAGTTTCTATTATCAATTTTCTCTCTTTTTCCACATCACCCTAATCCTCTATTGAATCCTTTATTGGTTTTAACTGAAAAACTAGAGTATTTACAAGGCCTCCGTCTTTGGGATCCTGAACTCCACTTTTTGTCTTCCAAACATGTGGCGTTGCCAAAGGTCTGTCAGTTCCTCAGCTATAGCTAAGGCAAAGACAAGTACTCACATGAAAATCCGTAATTGAGGTGATTCAGTGATAGATTTTTTTTTCTGTTAGGGGTGTTCTATTTCCAGTATGCCTTTATTCCTTTGGGGGACCCATCTTAAATCCAGGGCTCATTACCAGAGTACCTGCACCTTGGTGAGTCCTGAACTCCGCCTCCTTCTTCTGCAGTTCTGTGAAATGGTGGAATGCACTGCCTAGACTCTCAAATGCCCGTCCTGCCATTTGTAGATTGCCAAATGCCTTCAGAGGGAAAGTCACACCAAGTACCCGTCTCATAAATCTGCACTTCCTTTTTCCTCAGGGTCTTGACACTTCTGGATATAGCTAAGTTGCTTCTCTCTGACACCTTCGATCACATAACCTCTAGCTTTTCTTTATTTTTGGTGAGGGGGTTGATCAAATAAAAGCTAATCTACCTTAGCTCAAAGCTAAAAATAATAATAATAATATGAAAATAATATAATAATATTATTAATATTTTAATTTCTTTTAAAATTTTGCTTTTCTTATTTTTTGTTTTTGAGTTAAATCTGAAGTTTATGTTTTATATGGTATAAGGATATACTTTAATGTCTTTTCATATGGACCTACAATGAAACAAGCACAATTTATTAAATAGTTCATTACTTTTTTCCACTGATGTGTAATGCTTCCACTGTCACACGCAAAGTTTTCATTAAAGAGTGGGTTTGCATCTGTTTTCTTTATTCAGTTTTCATTAATGTAGCTATCTTTTACACACTGTTTGAAATACCATCTTTTGTCTTGAAATATAGTAGAGACAAAAAATTTGTTGGCTGTCATTGGCTCTATGTCATATAAAATTTAGGCAGATCTTTTTAAATTTTGTGAAAAACATTGTATTTTATTGAATTGCATTGAATCAATAGTATAATCTTGAGGGAACCTAAGATATTAAGTATCTTAACCTATAAGCACTATAGAAAATTCACCATTTATTTTATTTAATAATTTTAAACAATTTGTTCATGAGTTTTATGCTTAATTTTGGTTACATTTATTATTAAGTAACATTTGTAAAATCAGGTCTATATTTTATTTTCTGTGTGACAGGAGGAAGGGGTCTAACTTTATTTTGTATGTTAACATCCAGTTGTCTTAGCACCATTTGTTGAAAAGACTATTCTTCTGATTGAATTTCCTTGAGACTCTTGTCAAAATTCACCTGGCCATTGATAGGTTATTTTGGAGCCCGCAGGTCTATTCCAAACATATATGTCAGCACCACACCTTCTTAACTACTGTAGCTTTGTTGTAAATTTTCAGATTGAGAAGTGTGAGTCCTCCAACTTTGTTCTTCTTCAATACCATTTTGGCTTTTAATCTTTTGGATTTTTAAAAAGATTTTATGTATTTATTTGAGAGAGAGAGAGAGAGCGTGCTTGCACACAAATGGGGGGAGGGGCAGAGAGAGAGAGAGAAGCAGACTCCCTGCTGAGCAGGGAGCCGATGTGGGCCTCCATCTCAGGACTCTGGGTTCATGACCTAAACTGAAGGCAGGTGTTTAACTGAGCCACCCAGGTGCCCCTAGAGTCATTCTTCTTTATGGATCTCTAGCATAATACTAAGAAGAAGAAATACTATAATGCTGTAAGGTCCATGAAAAGAATATCACCCTTGAAAAGGAGTACATTGATTTTCCACTGTAAGACCCTGCTTCAGTCATTCATAATTTGGTTAAAGTTGTAACATCTTTTAAGATGCTAGAGTAGAGGGCACACATCTCTCATAACCATTTCTGCCATCACGATACCTATTAAACAACAATTACCCCATTCCCTTCTTCTCCCAGCCCCTGGCAACTGCCCTTCTACTTTCTGTCCCAATGTATTTGATTATCCTAGCTATTTCATATAAGTGGAATATATAGCATTTGTCTTTTTGTGACTGGCTTATTTCACTTAGCATAATGTCCTCAAGTTTCACCCATGTAGTATCATGTATCATAGTTCCCTTTCTTTTTAATGCTGAATAATGCTCCATGGCATGTACATATTACATTTTGCTTATCCAGCCATTCATTCATCATAGAACACTTAAGTTACTTTCACTTTTTGGTATTTGTGACTAATATTGCTATGAACATGGATATACAAATATTTCTTTGACATGCTGCTTTCAGTTCTTTGGGTACATATTGAGAAGTGGAATTGTTCTATGGTAGTTATATTATAGACTATTGTAACAGAGCATTACATAAAGAAGAGACCTGGTCATTCAAACACAGCATTATTTTCTTTAGTTCCAAAGCAAGGAGCAGTTTGTGGGGGTAGACCTATATAATGTTAAAGATAAAATTAAGAATTATGAAATGTCAAAAACATTTCTTCTTTTAACTTAGAGTATTTAAGTCCATTACAGTAGCACACCTTATGGACAAGCATGTCTTAAAATATATGATGAGGGACTTGACAGTAGTGATTTTTGTAATCTTTCTGCTCAAGGCATAGGAAAACTGCCTCAGCTGCTCAATAAGTATTTGCTGAAGTAACGAATGACAAATGGTTGTAAAAAATTAAATGATAAGCACCACAGTGTCAAACAACATTATTGTTGAAAGGGAGTTAATAAAGTGAACAGGCACATGGTGCTCTTCCTGGTGGCTGACCATATCATGGCCAGTTCTCTTTTAGTCAGTGACTAAAGTGTCAAAGGCAACAACATAAGTTTTTATGAACATGCAATATCCAGTAGTGAGCAAAAACCATGTAATTCCCACATACTACATAGTGAAAATATATTAAAGAATAATAAGATCTTTCATTGTATTAATTTACAAAAGCATTTGACGTAATTGACCAAAAGAAAAACTACTAAAGAACCATCAGCATAATCTGAAACACATCTTCAGGAAACATGGCAAGCTCAGATGCAGTTAGTAGAGTCAACAGTACACTCAATGGCAGGTTCATTTAAGAGTAGATACAGACAAAACTAAAGCACCCATTTCCTTGACTTCATTTGAGGAACGGCTTTATTATTCTTTTACAATTTTACAAGGAAAGCCAAATCAATAGATTTGTTATCTTCATGAACAGAGAAATTTATATGCCATTGTTACCAAGATTTCAAAAGAATTTCTCTATTTAAATCTGTAGAACGGTATGAGGAAAATGTATTATCTTTGGGCAAAGTTTGCCTCTTTACTGAGTTCTGCTTGCATATTTCAGAGTATAGTTGTGTAGTAGAAAGCACACAAGTATATCTCGAAACTTAAGTTCTGACCCCAGCCTGTCCACTGCTACCTTTGTAAATTTCTAAAATAATAAAAAAAAGAAGTATATGATCTTTCCTATAGCTTCAAAGTTTAAAATTCTAAGATTCTCTTTTCATTGTAGACACTAAATCTGTATTCTAATTGTCTTATTTTTATGATGTACAACATACGTATGTTTTTGTGTGTGTTACTTACAGATTGACCAGTAATGATTATAGAACAGATATTTTCATTGCATAAATATAAACAGACTTCCCAAACAATAGTGTTTTGTACTGAGAGTCGATGCTGTTGGAAACTTGTGTCCTTGCTCTCATTTTGCCCTTCAATTTTATATTTATCACATCTCCCTTTTGTTCTACCTCAAAGAGAATCTTAAGGGCTGCTGATCAGAGAAAAGTCATCTAAAGAAGACCAGAAAAACACAAGGCCTTGGTGCTAGATGTTTAACAATGCTTCAACTATAGTTCCTTAAATTCTATAGATATGTGGAGGGGTTTTAAAAATATTATATTACATAAATGTGATATATTAGCAAATACTAATGAATATGTTTAGATACACTCACAACAGTTAACAGCATGGTGTAATGTTAATGTTTTGTGAAATACTATAAACTATGAAGAAAAATAATGATTTACTTATAAAAAATCACAATTTGGTTACACTTAAATATTGGGAAATCGTAAGTAATAGTAATAATGGAAATGCAGAATATAAAGAAAACATCAAAACACTTTCATCACACTTACCAATAAGCTGCTTTGTTTTCCCACATTCTCCTCTAGGCCTGAGGCATAGCTGTAAGCAGCATTATAATTGTGGTGGATAACGCATTTATTTGCTTTTTTTGGGAGAGGTAGGAAGGAAGGGACCGGATCATTTTTAAGATAATAGTTTGGATAATCTTAGAACTTTTAAAGTTACTTTCTAATTTAAAAAAATCAAGCTACTTGTTTGCCTCTTAGTCTAATACAAAGGAAAGTATAAAGGAAAAACATGATCACAATTGTTGTTGATAATATCACCCCGTTGGTATTGACCTAATGCACGTGACCATCTGAGTGCAGCCTGAGCATGCACATGAACTTTGGAGTTTCGCAATTGATATTGATCATGGAGAGACCAATTTAGCTACAGAGATTTGTCCTGACTACTAGAATAGCTGAAATGCCTGTAGTGGTCATGACTCTGGTTGATTTGGCATGAAAAAGATGAGCTCTTCAGGGTTTTTGAAATAATGGAAATCCAATCACATCTTTATATTTTAGAATAATAATACATAATATTTTAAAATACTATGTAGGTCAAACTTTAGTCCTCAATTGCTACTTTATTCTGCATTACTTTTTTGATCATAGTTTCCAATATACAATGATACTGTGATTATCAGCCTAATCTCAGAAAAATGCTAACATGAGCTGAAATTCCAGACTCTTTATTTGGAAACTGTTAATGTAAGAAGATCCCCTTGGTATATATGTACTTGTTGGCATGTGCGTGACTAGGGAATGGTGGTCCTTTCAGGAGTTATATGAAATAAGAAAAGTTCTTCTGTTACATGTTACATGAAAATCTGTGGATGAAGGTAGGGATCCTAAAGAGGTCAAATCTTGCCTGGGGCTGAGGCTTTTGAAAATGGTGATCATTATTCTTCTGCCCTGTCTACTCCAGGAGGCTTTTCAGCTGGGATAGAACTCTACAGGAAGTGGAGAGAGTAACAAGCTTTAATGTCCCAGAAGGATGATATAGAAAAGAATATTAATAAAGCTGGAGGATTCTAAGGCTAAAGATCCCACAGAGCTTCAAGATGCCATCTTATCACCATGATTTCAAGTACAAAATAGTTATCATTTCAGTAAAATTTTTATACCATTCTGAAACCTTAATAACTTCACACTTTTTTCCCCCATTTCACAGTACTGTGTAACTAAAAACCTTTCGAGAAATACTAAATTCGTCTGGAGATTAGCTGGGAATTGCCCACAGTTTCACAGAGTTTTTTGGGGGAGAGAGCAGCTTTTAGATATAGATAAATACTAAAACTCCATAGTGTATGAGGTGAAGCAAAAATGATAAGACCATCTGCCCACCCTGACTAAAAATACACAAGTCTAGGAAGAAAAGAGGAAGGAGATAACAGTATAAAAAGAAACAACAACAACAACCTCAAAGAATTCCTTGGCAGTGAAATTGCAGAATGAGAGGGTAGCAAATCATAACCTCAAGAAAATTTTGCCAGATACAAAAATGCTTCAGATAAATTGATGACGACATTAGGAGTTGATGCATGAATTCCTTTCCTGGGACATAATTACAGCTTTTCAGGAAGGAAATTAAAGAAAGTTTGGCATGTTCTATCAATATTCCCTGTTCTGGAGAGAGAGTGAAAGATGCATGAGTAGACCATAAAATAAATGAAATACGTCATACATTTAGTTCCTTCCATCACTGTGGAGAAACAGCATTTAATGGTTCAAAGGGAGGTCTAAAGTAAAGCACAGGCCTGTTTCTAGCTGTTTTTCTCTAAGCCAATCTCTTAAAAGTGTCAGGGATTTACTCCAACATGGGAATAATCTAGGAGAGCTAGGTCTGGAGGCAAGAGACCACCACTGAGAAGGTGGCCCATTTGGGCTATTTCCAAAGGGGAGGAGACAAAGCACAAAGGAACTACACTTACCCTCACCAAAAATGACTTTAGTCCACGGGGATATTTTTTCTAACTAGCATCATTATTTGCAGATGTCATGACATTTTTGCTAAGGAGGAGTGTCAAAATAAAGCTATTCAAACAGATAAAATGGTAAGGATCATGGTGATGTACAAACACTAATATTTTAAAAATTTATCACCAATAATTGCTTAGAAAATATTATTGAAATAATGTTTTGGATAGCAATAATGATAATAATATAGCTGGGGATACATTTTTTTTTTAAATGTGCAGGACTTATATCAAGAGTAAACACATACTATTCTACTAAGCATTCTATTGAGCTTTTGGCATATAACTAGTGTGACTGAGGAAACAACTTTAAATTTTATTTAAATTTGAATGACCCCTTATGACTAGTTGCTACCACACTGGACAGTGCAACTGTAGAGTTGTTAATGAAATGTAGGCCTTTCCCCTTATGACCAGGGAAAGAGTTAAACATCAAAATTTTTCAAGAAATCGCTATATGCACCGAGCTTTCCAAGTATTTTCTCTATGACCTAAAAATTCTGCATCTAACATTTTACTTTAAGAAAATAGCATGGAGGGGCACCTGGGTGGCTCAGTTGTTAAGGACTCAGGACGTGATCCCAGAGTCCTGGGATCGGGCCCCACATCTGGCTCCTCTGCTGGAAGCCTGCTTCTTCCTCTTCCACTCCCCCTGCCTGTGTTCCCTCTCCTGCTGGCTGTCTCTCTCTCTGTCAAATAAATAAATAAAATCTTTAAAAAAAAAAAAAAGAAAGAAAGAAAGGAAATAGCATGGAGCTCCTCACCATTAACCCGGCCCTACAAGATATGCTAAAGGGCTTCTTTTTTTTTTTTTTTTTAAGATTTTATTTATTTATTTGACAGAGAGAGAGAGACAGCCAGCTAGAGAGGGAACACAAGGAGGGGGAGTGGGGGAGTGGGAGAGGAAGAAGCAGCCTCCCATCAGAGGAGCCTGATGTGGGGCTCTATCCCGGAACGCTGGGATCACGCCCTGAGCCGAGTGTAGACACTTAACAACTGAGCCACCCAGGCGCCCCTAAATGGCTTCTTTAAGTGAGAAAGAAAAGGCCATCATTAGAAGTAAAATCACTATGTTGCACAATTGAAACTAATATAACCTTCTATGTCGACTATACTTCAATAATAATTTTTTAATTAGTAAAAAAAGAAAATGGTATGGTAAGTACAAAAATGTGTATGTAAAAATACTTGTTGAATTGAAAAAATGAAGATAGTATAAATTGCCTAAAAATAGAGAAAAGGTTAAATAGATTTGGTGCACAAACTCACCACGTCCTCCACATAACGTAATTTAATGTTGCTTCCCTTTTGCGGTCAGTGCCCTCTGGAGTTTGAGATACAATGAGACATAATAATTAAGGAGCAGTATGATCAATATCTGGAAAAATTCTATTATCCCTCATCTTGTTCTGGAGACCACTGCACTATTACAATTCCTCAGTGAATTTTAGCTCTGTATGAATGGCTCATCATACTTATTTTTCATATTGATTTACTAATTACTGAAACTCTTAAGCTTTTTTCTAGACACAATAAAGACGTGGAGTTTTGAAACTTAGGTATGCCATAACATTGAACTGAAATTCCTTTCCTCATCCTCCTCTGCTAAATTGTAAACACACTGAAAGGAGGGAATGTTTCTTAGTCAATAATATTCACCAGTGTTAGCTTACACATAGTAGCCACACAATAAACATGTGTTGACTTCATTAAATAAATGACTTCTATTCCATTGGAGACCTGCCCTTGAAATGCGGCAAAACATTTCTGTAAGTCTGAAGAGTTAGTTCCTCAAAGCCTATCTGTTATAGATGAGTGTTAAATTCAAATTTTTGGTCAAGTCATTGGCCAATTTTGAATCTCGGACTGTGTATCTATCATCAATTCTGCTTGGTATTTTGTTTTATTAATGCAATGATGATTATAAGTACATAAATTATTCAAAAATAAATAAGACAAGGATTATATAAACTTCAGCAATTGCAAATTTTGGTAAGTAATCCTGATAATTTACTAGTAATCACTTGTATATTTTTATTGGTGAAGCCATGAATCACCCTACCAAATTTTGTTCTTTGATATTTAAGCAATAGATTATCCATTACTAAAATAGTTAATGTATCTCTTATAAGTTTTTTCTTTCTTTTTTCTCTGGAAATATTTGTGGAAAGTGAGTTTAATTTTAAATTTAAGAATGGTTTACTTTGCTTTTTTATCTATTGATATTTTAATGGCATGGGCATGATATTTGTAGATATTTATAGAATTCATCAGAAAAATATGGGATATTTCACAGGGGAAAAACGCAAGAAACAAACTGCAATTAAAATGTAAGAAAAATGGAAAGGAAACCAGTTGAATTAGTTTAGAACAGCTGCCACTGAACATAGAACAGAGAAACTCCTTCAGAGGGAGACTGAGACCATTTCTTTCATCTCGTCTTTTTCTTTACTTATATATTTTTCAGCAACAAGTGGATTAGGACCAGCTGTGTCCCCATGCATGAATGTTTTATATAGGTATGTGGCACTTATTTTGGCTAGGTATGACTGAGTACTTTCTATTTCACCTGCCATGTGTTCTTTAAAGTGCCTTTTAAGATTGGCTTTTCGGTTGTCCTGTTCTTGCCTGTAATCGGAATCTGGAATTATGAAAGGAAAAACATATCATGCTTTTGAAATTCAGTCTTGTGCATGAACTCTGTTTGAAGACATTTGGTTACCAGAAAGTTAGGCTTTTGTGGGGGTGTCTTGCTTTTTTTAAGTTTAAAGTATTAACTGTAAAAACCAGTCTCACCACTTTATATAAATGAGGCTGCTGCGAGTGTATCCTGTGATTTTCTTTCTAAATGTAAATTTTTTGGTGGCAAGTGCGATAAAAATTTTGTATTTTTTAACAAGCATGTTTTACGGTTAATTTCCTTCCAAATATCTTTTCTGATCTTATAAATTTATAACCTTTAATAAGTACCTTGAAGGCATACAGACCTTATAGTAATATTGTCTTGTTTAATCATCAATCGAAAGACTACTTCTTACATATTCTTTATTTACTGGAATTTCTCTACATTTGGAGGTTTATCCTATATTTGGACGAGTCTGTCTTTATAACTATAGTTCTGTTGGGAATTTAACTGTAAACATTCTAGATCCAAACTGCTTGGGTTCAAATCTCAAATCGAATACCTACGAGTTGTGTGAACTTGAGCAAATTATATAACTTCACCTTTCTTTAGTTTCATAATTTGCAAAATGGGGGTAATATTCATACCTATCTCATAGGATTGTCTAGAGATTTTGTTTTGTTTTGTTTTGTTTGTTTCTTTTTTAATAGAGACTTAAAGTAGTTACACATGTCATGGGCTTAGAAGGAGTCCTGGTACATACTAAACATTTTCTCTGTTAACTACTATTATCAATGCTAATCATAAATAATAATTATTATTATTAAACCTATTAGTATTTCAGACTATACTGTTTGATCAAAAGTGACTCACCAGCCATTTTATAGCATTTTTAGGGCTTCTTATAAGGCACCGTCTTTCTTACAATCCTGTCTATAAATAGGCTGCTTTTTTTTTTTTTTCTGATTATGATGTTGACAGTCAAAACTACAGATATCTCTTTCAACCTGCCTTTCTTGCTTAGTTTCTCATTTGGCATTAATGTGGAGAAAAGGAAGGGATCAATAGAACTGGAATGGAAACATCCAGAAATCTCTTTTCATGTAACTGAAAATTAATAGCAATTATCTATAGAATCTTTGGCTATGAAATCAAATGTATCTCATTGGCTATGTAATCAACTGGATTTAACATACAGTAGATGTATTCTAAATTATAATGAAGTAAATTCTGTAACTAATTTATGGAATGTGATTAAATCTTCCTTAAAGATGTTTTTCAGTCTGTGGTTCATGAATCTCAGCATGGTCTTGAGTTGGCCTCACACAATGCCACTCTAGCCTTTCCTAATAGCTGCTTTTTACTAATATTTCTACAAATCATCTAACTAGCTGTGGTGGTCTGCTTACCTGGTTTGATTGGGATGGTCTATATATGCACTTGTTTTCCTGGTGTGATTGTTAATAGTGTCCCTTTTTACTCTCAAAAGTGTCAGAGTTTCAGTGATACTTATTTAGTTGTTTGAGTCAATGGCAAATCTCCAGATCACTAAATTTCCACTCAATCAAAATGTACTAGGAAGGACTGGCAAGGTTTTATTATATTTCTCCAGTTGAATTTAAAAATTTTAAATGTTTATTCATAATATTTTTTCTCCCCAGAACTTGTAAGCCAGTGTCATTTTCCTATCTCTCTACAATGCTGTCTGACTACTATGCAAAAAATAGTTTTTATCTCACAGAAAATAGCATCAAATTTGCAAATCTAGTTTTACGGATATGTACATGTTTAAAATACACCCACAAATATGGACCTCAGTTTGGATACTGTTCAGTTCATGCAATAGTCTTAAGATAGTCTTGCAAATATTTTTCCTTGGAAACTAATGATCTCTAGATTTTAAAATTTTGATATTTTTACCATAGATGTATATCTAGGGATTTTTAGATTAAGAGTATTTTCTTATTTTATATAATTGGTTTGTTTGCTAAATAGTAGATTTTAAAAATTAGTTTGTAATTATGATCTGAAAAACATTTTACGATGAATTCGATTAATCATACTAGGGTCAATTTCTTACGTTTTCATGATATTACCATAGAAAATATTAGAATAGGTCGTTTCTGTCTGAAAAATGGCAGAACTCAATAATTATTAAAACAGAAGACACCACAGTGGCAAAATTAAATAGGTCAGAAGTTTTGTTAATAAAGAAAGTAAGTTTTATGAAAATTTATTTTAATAATGAAAAACAACTGAAGAGTAATGTTATGAAAGAAAATTGATGCTATGCCACTGGAAAAGATAAAATTTTAACAGTACCAAAAATTTAAAAAATTGAAAACTACTAAGAACAAAGAATGAGAAATCTGTTCGATTTTATAGCTAATGATTCTATTGAACATTTGTAGAATTGGTTTCAGGGGAGAGATTAATTTTTTTCTACCTTGTAGTTTGAAATGACTTCATCATTTAGCCACATGGTGGTCATTCTTTCATAAGATGCATTCAAAAATAGTAGGTATTGCAAAAATGTCAGAATCAGTCATGGAGTGAGCAGACCAAAACACAGCTGTTCTAGCTCCCATAGTGATGCGGAATGTCTGAGTCCTATTCCCTAAACAATGATTAGTATGCATTTAAGATTTAGGTACCCGTTGAAGCTAGTGTAACAAATAGTGGGAAAATTGATCACTTCACATGTTCATAAAGAAAATATACCAAGGACTATGTTAAGTTAGCAATATTTATAGGTTTAGCATTAAACAAACACAATATTCTCCACCCAGTTACTCATTCCAAGTAGACAAGACTCAAAATGACAGAAGGAGGCAGAGTCTATATTTGAACTTAAAATATACAGCCCAGGAGAACATTCTGTCAAATATAAGATGACAGATAATTTCTCTTCCACCAAGTGCATGAAGTAATGAGTTTAAATCTGACTGAAATAGGACCATATCCCAAAATAGTTATAAACTCTGTAGCAAGAAATAAGGGCAGCGATAATATATGATACCTGCTATGTAAGGGAGAATTGGATCTACAATGCTATACTAATGAACTACTAAATCTCTTCCTTATTTTTAAATATTAATTTTATAGACATATACCCTGTAGATTTATGGTTTGCTTAACCACACAGAGAATAATTTTGAAAAGAAATGCCAAATAATAATCCAAAATATTTATTTGCATCTATAAGTTGGATCTATCCTTTGTTATTTCTTCCTATTTGAAACTACTAAAATCTCTCATACGTCTACCAAAAGAAAGGGTGCTCTCAATGCTCTCAAAAGGTGCTCTCACCATCTATAAAGGTTTCATTAAAAATATAACATTTTCATATATTTAGTTGAAATTTTTTCTATTTTTAAAATAAAACTGGATGTACTTAAGCTATGCAACATGATGATCTGATATACATATACATAATGAAATGATTACTACAGTCAAGCTAACTTATTCATCTCCTCACATAGTTACCACTTGGGTGTGTGTGTGTGTGTGTGTGTGTGTGTGTGGTGAGAGCCCCTGAGATCTACTGTGTTAGCATATTTCCACTATACAATACAGTATTATTAACTTTAGTCACCATGTTTTCCATTGGATCTCTAGAACTTATTTAGGAGAATTTTAATGACAATGAGCATTTGTGTCAATCAACATCAAGTCCTTATTGTTAGGAAACCTCTTAAAATGGCCATTATGTAAATCTCTGTAAGGACAAATTTATTATATTTTTCTTTTTTGGTAAGTAATGAGTTCACATTGGTGGATGAGCTACAAGACAATAAATATAGTCTTAGCTATACAAATAATTCTAGAGAATTAAAACCAATTACTTCCCACTAGGTGCCTAGTTGAGCTCTTATCCAGAAAAGAGAGAAAGGTGTTTCCCTCCTGCTTTCTTTGGATCCTGTTCTTCCTTAATCTTGCTGGTTTGGTCTCATTCTTGTCTTTTCTTTTATTCCATGTTGACCTGTGTTCATTCATCTTGGGATGACACAATCCTTAGATTTGATAGATTATTTGGGGACTTCTTAGTGTCTCCAGCTGTAATTTCTCAGTATTTAGAAATTCAGAGCTAGAGCATTCATTGGTTGTATTTATTTAGCAATGGTTTATTATTTCTATTTGCTTTTTAAAAACAGAGCCATGAAATCGCTGGAGGTTAGGAAGACACAGACTGTCAAGCACAATGTGCATTTTAATTATGTGCACTGCAGCTGTTTGGGAATGCATTTATCTCTAGGCTTCACCACTGTGTGTGGGGGAAATAATTGGCATTTGTTGCAGAGAAGACAATATCTGACCCGAGTGGTATTTAAGGGATCTTCTTTCATTATGAAATATAAAACAAAAATAATAAAATCCAATCCACTCTTTCTTATGTCAATTATAAACATCTTTTTAATGGAGCAACATGTGGCTTTAACATTATATGCTACCTGTGCTGGCATAAAGTAGGGTCTTTCTGTATTTGAAACGTTTACCATAATTAACCCCTGGAAGCAAATTGGTCATTAGAGATCAGAACAGAGTGAGTCAACTGCCACATTTCTTAAAACAGACTTAAAAATTACAACAACCATTAATTGAATACCTGATATATGACAGAACTTAGTCATCTATTATGTCTAATCTTTATAACATTTCTGCAAGATTTCTATTATTCTTGTTTAATGTATAAGAGAACTGAGGGTCAGAGCGATTAAGTGACTTTAACTTCCTAATTGATTCAATAAATATTTATTGATTACCTACTGTCTATTGCCTATGAGTATGTTGCCAGGGGCCAGGTATATGGTAGTAGAATGAGCAGACCTGTCCCTTGTGCATGTGGAGCTTAAAAGGTGGCATAGTGTTTGACAACATCAGGAAGACTGAGTTGGCACTCCTGCCCTGTGGTTTTCTTGTTCAGTGCCAGTAGCAAGTTGTGTGCCTCTTTCTGGTTGTGTGCAATTAACGAGATGGCCAAAATTCTTGTTCAATAATCAGCAATTTACTTCATCTGTCATATGAGGATTATAGTAATGTTTGCATTGTAGCGTTTTTGTGACGCTATCCTGGGTTAATAAGTGGTGATTGTTTAACGAGATGATAGGCACATTATAATGCTCAATTAAAAACAAAGTTATGTTAATGCATTTTATAAAATCCTATATAGTGTCAGAGACTATGGAACCTAGGTACTGCATGAATTTTATTCCTAAAGTCAGATTCTATCCAGGATGAATGCTGAAGCTTCATTACTTTCATCTACATTTTGACCAGAGGGAGAATAGAAGAAGCTCTTGGTCTCTGTTTCTAAGGACATGTCCTGAAGGTTGTAAGATGCTTTTGTTCAAATCGGTAGTCAGGAGTTAGTCACGTGGCCAGCACTTAACTGAAGGTGCCCAAATTGTAAAGTACCTGAAACTTACCCCTACTTGCAAATTAACCGTTTGGCCTGCCATAGTTTCATAGATGCTGGCAGAAGCCACGAGACTCTGGGGAAAAGGCAAGGGTTGCATTACACACAGCAGGGCAGCCAACAGGAGCTTTATGTGGGCATCAGTTTCCTTTGCTCCTGACTCCCACAGGGGAACACACTTGTGGGCTCACGTAGGTGTCACAGGCAGGGTGGATCTTTGTCACAACTGAGGAACCCTGTGCTTAGGAAACCCCAGCCTTTTAAGGGGACATCTAGAAAATGTGTTCAAACTTTGCCCCAGAAGAATATCTGGCTGAGAAACAAATCTGTCTATTGCCTTTGAGGGAGAGCCTTTGTCTATCTTCCAAGGATACATGCAAACAAACATCTTTGAAATGAGAGGCTGGAACAAAAGATGTGCAGAAACATGGGAGATCTGTGGAGAAGTGTCTTTTAACATATTCTGGGGGATGGTACACTGAAATAGAAAGCAGGGAGCTCGGCTTAATGGGAAGGAGGAATTGGAAAACTGTTAGAGGGGAAAGCTGATGGCAAATGCCATATCCCTTAAGGACTTACAGTGCGGTTTAAATCCTGTCCCTATCATTCTGTTTCAGATAAACTGATCTTGTCATCACGTATATTCTTAGTCTTCTGCATCAGTCTTTATGCCATTTTGCTTAACTTGGAATTTGGATCTAAGGAGCAGGTACTGAACACTTGCCAAGTTCCCAGCATTATGTTCGGTCTAGGAAAATCATAACACTAAAGGAAACGTAAGCTCATCTTTCTGTGGCAGTACAACTTGGCCAACACAATTTGCTCAGTGACACAATTATAAATTATCTTAATTGTGGTCTCCAGTTCTGGCCTATTCCTGTCGCTGCTTGACTTCTCTGTCGTTTGGCTGTTGGCATTTTTACAGTCTAGATCTACACATCTCGTTTCTAATTGTGTTTTCAAACCGCATTGACTGTGCCACCTCCTGCTGAATTCTGTTCTCATCTCCACCTGCTTCTGCCCAAGTGGAGGCAAACCTCGCCCTTCCACGTGCAGAGCTGCAGCAGCTGCCTCCGTGGCATCAGGGTAGAGAGGTGGTGGGCTCCATTCGGAAAATGTTTCAATAGAGTCCTGTTTCTTCCATGTGTACTTATGGTACTTTCTACATTTTTTATGTAATATTTAATTTATTAAATATAATATATTAATTAAATATAATATATTAATTAAATATAAATATTAATTTAATATTTAATTTATTGACAAAAACTCTTTTCTCCCGTCTGTATCATGTGCTGTATGTTCTGCTTCCCATGCCTTTTCCCAGATCACATTTTATAGCTTTAACCTTTTACTGCTTCGGACTGTGGATTCTTCTCCTCCTGCCTGCTGTTGCAGTCCCAGCTTCTTTCCTGCTCTGCTGACCACACCAACTCACAGCCTTTTGAAGTTTTGGAAAAGTAGCCAACGATGGGGAATAATACAAAAACCTTTTACCTGCTCCATCCCCCCAATTTCTCTTTCCAAGTTTTACGCTTTCCAAAGAAGATAACAATATATGCATGTCATATGAATATTTATTACACAAAAATTTGAAAATGTTAGACTTAACATTTCAGAGAAAAAACACACTCTTAAATATTTTTGACAGACTCGGAATATGAATATCCAAGAGAAAAATAAGCCTATAGCTGTGGGCCCGGGGGACACATGCTGTTGGGAATAAGTTCACCAGGCCTAGAAATGAGTGTGTGATGTGGTCACTGGGAGAGAAGTGAGGCTTCTCTCTCTATTCTGTCTACCGTTAGCCTCAAGTACGTCTCTGCATGAGCCCTGAGCGAGGCTTGGAGCTGTATGCTTCTTAAGAGGATGTGGAACAAGAAAAGAAATGGAGGGGGCGCCTGGGTGGCAGAGCGGTTGAGCGTCTGCCTTCGGCTCAGGGCGTGATCCCAGCAATCTGGGATCGAGCCCCACATCAGGCTCTTCTGCTATGAGCCTGCTTCTTCCTCTCCCACTCCCCCCGCTTGTGTTCCCTCTCTCGCTGGCTGTCTCTATCTCTGTCGAATAAATAAATAAATAAAATCTTTAAAAAAAAAAAAAGGAAAAGAAATGGAAACCTTAAATTACTGCGGTAGGAAAAAAAAATGTGGTTCAGTTTGTTTGCTCTATAGTTTTCAAGGTAATTTTGATGTAGCTTACATGTGTAAGTAAATAAATTAGACATATTCATCATTAAAAATAAATGGACTTATACTGGGATTGTCATGTTACTCATTGAAAGAAGATCTATGTGTTTTTGGAACAAGCTATGTTGTCAAGAAGTTCATTATTAAGAACAAACTATAGGAAATGAGAACAACCCACAGCCAACCAGCTAGAATAGTGTTTCACTGAGGGTTGAAGAATGAAAGTCAGGGATTGCTCTGAAAATGTCACTGATTGGTTGTCCTTTGTAAAAAAGGTGGAAATAAATCACAAAACATGACTCACTGAGGGAATATCGAGGACAGATTTTGTTAATAGCTTGTAGTTTAAAACCAGTTGAGTCAGGAAAAGATACTGGTGGAGTGATGACTATGTGTGTTTCTGCATCTATAAATACATGTTTGGAGAAGGGATATGTACACATTCTCAAAACTGATCCTGGATACCTTGCATGTTAAAGAGAAAACTAATTGTTTTCTATAAGACTAGTATTTTTCTCCAGATTGCCTGGTACTCTGTAACTTTTGTAAGCTTTCTGGACCACTTCTCCCATATGAACACATGTTCCCCTAGGTGGGACAGCCAGACACTGGCCAGTAGACTCACTCTTATGGCTCTGAGAATTTGAACTGCTCTCAGTCACATTAATTTTTGTTTTTGTTTAATTTGGCTCAGAGAAAGCTCCAGTTAATTTCCCTTTGGGTTTAAGTAAAAAGTTGCCTTGGTAAGCTTTTGGCTGGTGGTCATTATTTTGCATTTTTAAATTTATAATTACATTTAAAAACAAAGCATGTATGTTAATATGTCTTATAAAAATCAAACCAACTTAAATCTTTTTTCTCAGTAACTAAAGTGTGTTTCAAAATAAAAATACTAAGAGCATTGTTGAAATGGAAGTATTAATTTAATGACACTAAAATTAAAAGTGGATTTTTTATGTAGTTTTACTTAATGGTGATAGGATAATTAGATAGTTTTAGATATTGAAACTTTGAGGCATTAGAAAAGTTAATAATAATTTCTTAAGATTTATCTTAATTGAGATCTTACTGTATGTTGCTGTAATGTCTATGCATTTAGGACCTAGGCATGCATCCTACTTTGGATAAGTCAAATATGTTGGTTAATTTCTGAATACTGCAGAGTCTTTTACACATTTGATATATATTACTTTAAATACTAAGCTTCAATATGATTATAACTGGACCTAATCTTAATCTATGATTTATCTATGTTACCACATTACTGCATTAATGAGCTAATTATTTCATTTCTAGTGGCTAGTCAGGAGGAGATGTATAAATTCTTAGCCAGAGGATGGAAATTAGATTGTTCATTTTATTTACTTAATATTTCCACTAATTAAACAAATCCCTTCTTTGAAATCCTTTGAGGGCATACACATAAGGAAATTCACTCCAAATGACATTTCATCTACAAAATTAATTTAACATCTTTCTCCTGTACTAAAAAGACTGCACCAAAGACAAAAATCCCAAATTACTTTTTCATTGGCATACAGGGTTCTTCATATTCATAGGGCATTGACTCAGGAGGCTTGAAGCAGAGAAGATACTTCTTTTGGTCTGCATTAGCAGTCCTTTTTAATCACTCCTAGTTAACCCATGAGTGGCGAACCTCTGTAATTCTTTGATTGATCAGAAACACCTCCAGCTAGGGCCAGATGGATAAGTTAGATCTACCCAACTAAGCCAGACTCTTGCTTGAAAGGTTTCAACCTACTGATGGCCCAATGACTTTCCTAGAGAAATGCATATATTTCTATTTGCCACCTGCGTAATTTTGCACATGGAGAAGTTAACTTTCTTCCCTAGAAAAATATTTGTGGACTTGCTATTCACTTGAATAAGCATTACTGGCACAAACAATTTACTAGTATTTTTGTTGTGAGCCCTTCTCCCTCCCTCCCTCCCTCACCCCTCCCTCCCTCCTTTCCTTCCTTCCTTCCTTCCTTCCTTCCTTCCTTCCTTCCTTCCTTCCTTCCCTTTCTCCTCACCATTTTGATCTCTCTCCTTTTCTCCCTCCCTTCCTCTTCCCCTCCCTTCCTTCCTTTGTTTTCCTTTGTCATATGAAACAAATAAAATAACAATTCATTCTTTCAAAAATATTTCTTAAACATTTACTATGTTCCATGCCAGGCACTAGAGATGCACCGATGAATACAATGTGGCACTTCCTGTGTACAGTATAGTGGGAAGGAAAAACAAATTAAACAATTAGAAGATAGTAATTTTTCCTATCCACCAAGTGACTGTTGATACTAGATAATAAATTAGGCTCTTTGTAAATGGTAATGTACTAGCTGGATATAAGAAGTCCACTGTGCTGCTCTTGTGTGGGTTGTAGGCAGAGACAGAAGTGACATGGTTTAACATCGAAGATTACTTAAGAATAACACAGTGCCTGCCTAATAGCAGGCCTTCAGCAAGTGGCCTTCTGCAAATGGCAGCGTGGTGGGACATGGCAGCTATTTTGGTTTCACCAGAACAATGTTCCACTTCACAACACAATCTTCAACTAAACCTCCATGCCCTCTGCCCATCCTATATATGTAAGAGAGACCAGAAGCTCTACTTCCTAAAGCCCACTATTCAGACTTCTGCTTCGCCTGACAGCCAGCTAACACCAAAATAATCCTCAACAGCCCTCAAAAACCTTCCTACTGCTGAAAAATAACCCATAAATCTGATTTGGAAGTGAGACTAAAAAGTCCAGAGCACTATTACATTTTACTTTTAATGAGATGTATATTAAATATCAGAAGGCTAAAACACTGTATTTACCAGGTATGGCAGGGTGGAGTGGGTGTCTGGACAACCTAGATATTCACCCTGAATCATTCCTGCTGAAATGGTTTCTTTTTCCTTTATTGGAAGAGAAATTTTCTCCTGAAGTTAGGTAGATAAATTTTCTTAACTTTCAGTTTCGCTTTGCTTACTTCAATATGGCTATGCTTCTAAAACCCTGCCAGTTTTCAGAGGGCACAATCATATCTTCCTTTTATTAATTCTTTAACTTCCAGGATGACAGTCACTTCCACAAGGAGGATATTTAATAAAACTATATTATTCTGAATCCAAAACCTATGAAGTCAAGTGTAGCAAAAGGTAAAAAGAGTCAGCTGTTGCAGACTCCTTACTAATTTGTGTGCTGTCACTTGCTTCTATTGCTTCTTTAGGATTTCAGCACTCACTAAACTAGCAAGGCAAAAATAAATAAATAAATAAATA